>NW_026938051.1:0-118362 GCF_032062105.1 Saccostrea cuccullata | reverse complement strand
GTGTTCCTATTTAAAACATTAATCGCCCGTTGCAGCCCCATCCTACCCCCGTGGGTCATGACTGGTACAGTTTTGAATCTATACGACATGAAAAACATACTTTTCTCCCTTCCAGAAAGCTTATTGCCTATTGAGCCTCAACATATACCCAAGGATCCCGATATAAACAAAATTACAGAGTTGAAGAAAACCACCTGAGGATGCTAGCAAATCAATATGGATATAATTTGCTGTTAACTACACGAATTTTTTTTTAAACTGTCCCTTTTATATTTTTATGTAAAACAATGATCTCTTGGTGGGTCCCCATTCTACTCCCAGAAGCCAAATTTGAACAAACTTGAGTATACATTCACTGATGACACTTCCATACAAACTTTATTGTAATGATTGTGCTATCCGTGAGAAAATTATTTAGCGAGGATTAAATTTGGGCATAATTGCCGAGGGTGTCAATATCGCTAAAATTGAATTTGGCTAAGAATTAATTGCACTTTTTTTGTAAATATTTACATTTGCTGTGTTTTCCTCGTAAATCAACAATGGAATTGATGTGAATACCATTTTCGTATATTTACGTTCGCTGTGTTTTTCTAATAAGCCAACTGTGAAATTGATTTGAAAACCATTTTCGTGTGTACTCACGCGTAGAAATATACACAGAGAAACGTGCGTTAACGTGACGTCAGAATAGGGCTGCATCGACGTTAGAAACAAGAGGCCCATGGGCCACATTGCTCACCTGAGAAGCTTTGACCATTTTGTTCTTTACAAGATTTCCCCCTTGTAATACATATTGCGACCAAACCCTACCCCAATGATCATAATTTAGACATTTTAAAATCTACACTACCCCAGAATGCTTCCATGTGCACATAAGTTTCAGCTTTTCTAGACCAGTGGTTCTTGATAAGAAGACTTTCAAAGATTTTTCCTATATATTTCTATGTAAAACTTTGATCCCCCATTGTCTCCCCGCCCTACCCCCGGGGGTCATGATTTGAACAATTTAGAATCTATACTACCTCATGCTTCCACATGAGTTTCAGCTTTTCTGGACAAGTGGTTCTTGAGAAGAAGATTTTCAAAGATTTTTCCTATATATTTCTATGTAAAACTTTGATTCCCCATTGTGGCCCTGCCCTACCCCCGGGGGTCATGATTTGAACAATTTAGAATTTACACTATCCCAGGATACTTCCACATACGTTTCAGCTTTTCTGGACCAGTGGTTCTTGAGAAGAAGATTTTCAAAGATTTTTCCTATATATTTCTATGTAAAACTTTGATTCCCCATTGTGGCCCCGCCCTACCCCCGGGGGGTCATGATTTGAACAATTTAGAATTTACACTACCCCGGGATGCTTCCACATAAGTTTCAGCTTTTCTGGACCAGTGGTTCTTGAGAAGAAGATTTTCAAAGATTTTTCCTATATATTTCTATGTAAAATTTTGATTCCCCATTGTGGCCCCGCCCTACCCCCGGGGGTCATGATTTGAACAATTGAAAATCTACACTACCCCAGGATGCTTCCACATAAGTTTCAGCTTTTCTGGACCAGTGGTTCTTGAGAAGAAGATATATTGTGCCCTGTCCTACTCCCAGGGGTCATGATTTGAAAAATTTAGAATCTACATTAACCAGGATGCTTCCACATAAGTTTCAGCTTTTCTGGACCAGTGGTTCTTAAGAAGAAGATTTTTTAATGACCCCACCCTATTTTTGTCTTTTCTTGATTATCTCCCCTTGTGAGTTGACTGGGCCCTTCACTTTAACAATTTAAATTCCCCTTCACCCAAGTTTGTTCAAAATTGGCGTAGTGGTTCTTGAGAAGAAGTTGAAAATGTGAAAAGTTTACAGACGGACAGACAGACATCTAGACAGACAGACGGATGATGAACAAAATATGATCAGACAAGAGGCCCAGGGGCCACAGCGTTCACCTGAGCACATCGGGCTTGAATTTACTCCCCCCCCCCTCTAGGCGTTCATCATTTGAACAAACTAGAATCTACACTACCTGAGGATGATTCCATATAAATATCACTAAGCATAGCTTTGAAGTACTTGAAAAGAAGATTTTAAAAGGTTTCCCTAACTATCTCTATGTAAAACTTGGGTCGGCCATTTTGGCCCCACCCAAGCCCCGGGGGTCATGATTTGAACAAACTAGAATCTTCACTACCTGAGGATGATTCCACATGAGTTTCATCTTTCCTGGCCCAGTGGTTCTTGAGAAGAAGATTTTTAAAGATATTTCCTATATATTCCTATGTAAAACTAGGGTCGGCCATTTTGGCCCCGACCTTGCCACGGGGGTCATCATTTGAATAAACTTGAATCTACACTACCTGAGGATGATTTCACATGAGTTTTATGTTTCCTGGCCAAATGGTTCTTGAGAAGAAGATTTTTAAAGATATTTCCTATATATATTCCTATGTAAAATTTGGGTCGGCCATTTTGGCCCCACCCTTGCCCCGGGGGTCAAGATTTGAATAAACTTGAATCTACACTACCTGAGGATGATTCCACATGAGTTTTATGTTTCCTGGCCCAGTGGTTCTGGAGAAGAAGATTTTTAAAGATTTTACCTATATATTCATATGTAAAACTTGGGTCAGCCATTTTGGCCCCACCCTTGCCCCGGGGGTCATCATTTGAACAAACTTGAATCTACACTACCAGAGGATGATTCCACATGAGTTTCATCTTTCCTGGCCCAGTGGTTCTTGAGAAGAAGATTTTTAAAGATATTTCCTGTATATTCCTATGTAAAACTTGGGTCGGCCATTTAAGCCCCACCCTTGCCCCGGGGGTCATGATTTGAACAAACTTGAATCTACACTCCCTGAGGATGATTCCACATGAGTTTCATCTTTCCTGGCCAAGTGGTTCTTGAGAAGAAGATTTTTAAAGATATTTCCTATATATTCCTATGTAAAAATTGGGTCGGCCATTTTGGCCCCACCCTTGCCCCGGGGGTCAAGATTTGAACAAATTTGAATCTACACTACCTGAGGATGATTCCACATGAGTTTCATCTTTCCTGACCCAGTGGTTCTTGAGAAGAAGATTTTTAAAGATTTTTCCTATATATTCCTAAGCAAAACTTGGGTCGGCCATTTTGGCCCCACCCTTGCCCCGGGGGTCGTGGTTTGAACAAATTTGAATCTACACTACCTGAGGATGATTCCACATGAGTTTCATCTTTCCTGGCCCAGTGGTTCTTGAGAAGAAGATTTTTAAAGATATTTCCTATATATTCCTATGTAAAACTAGGGCCGGCCATTTTGGCCCCGACCTTGCCACGGGGGTCATCATTTGAATAAACTTGAATCTACACTACCTGAGGATGATTTCACATGAGTTTTATGTTTCCTGGCCAAATGGTTCTTGAGAAGAAGATTTTTAAAGATTTTTCCTATATATTCCTATGTAAAAATAGGGTCGGCCATTTTGGCCTCACCCTTGCCCCGGGGGTCAAGAATGAACAAATTTGAATCTATACTACCTAAGGATGCTTCCACATGAGTTTCATCTTTCTTGGCCCAGCGGTTCTGGAGAACAAGATTTTTTTAAAAATGCCATTAATTTTTAACAAATTCATGATTATCTCCACTTGGAAAAGGGCGTGGCCCTTCATTTGAACAAACTTGAATCCCCTTTACCCAAGAATACTTTGTGCCAAGTTTGGTTGAAATTGGCCTATTGGTTCTTGAGAAGAAGATTAAAATGTGAAAAGTTTACCACAACGCCAACGACAAGGACGACGACGACAGACAACGGACAAGTTTTGATCAAAAAACTCACTTGAGCCTTCGGCTCAGGTGAGCTAAAAAGTCACTTGAGCCTTCAGATCAGGTGAGCTAAAAATGCACCGATATATAGGGCAGCGAGAAATTCAAATATGTAGCATATTTTAGTTGCTTCTGAAAATGTTTAATGTAAATATAAGGAATGTTTTTCAGTTTAGTGTGAATTATTGGTATGTGAATCACACAGACTTGCACGTAGGCATATTTTTCATGAAGCGCTAGCGCTTCATGAAAAATGCCGTGAGTGTGACAAGTCCAATTCACACCCCCAATAACTTACACAAAACTGAAAAAACATTCATTAATAGCTTCTTTGGTGAGCTTTTTAAAATCACAAAAATAGTAAGAAAATACCAGTTTTTAAGGACAAATCACTAAATTTGCATCTCAATAAAAATTCAATTTATACAGTATTAAAATTATGGCTTAGCTATTTTGAAAAGATATTTTAAAAGATAGTTTTCAGTAGACCAAAATAAAAAAGACTTATTTCCCTTTGGCTGCCATATTGTGGGTCAATATGCAACCAACTTTAACTTTTTATAATGGCAATTGTGGGCTGGGAAGCATTGATTTTCTAAAAAAAAATATACATTTGTTAGAGCCTCCCTTTATTTCATAATTTTTATTCCATAAAGATTTTCTGCAAAATATTTCTGCTATAACCTCTTATATTTGGTAGAAAAAAAGAGGGAAAATTACCAGGTTGACCCCCAAGATGGCGGCCAATGAGAAATAATTCTTGTTTATTTGGGTCTACTGAAAACTATCAATACAGTGGACCTTCAGATATTTGGACACCAGGTATTCGGATTCTTCCGTATCAGGACGTTTTTTTTATGGGAAGGGAATTTCTTAACTTCATGTTGTCTTGTTTAACTGGTAATTCAGGTATCCGGATGCTTCACATATCCGGACAAATTGACTAGAAACATAAGCTTCTGGATAAATGAGGCCCCACTGTACATTCCTCTGTAAAAATTTGGATTACCTTTTGTGGTCCAACCATAACCTTGCCCCAGGTATATTAATTTAAGAAATGAAAATCTACTTGGGAATGCTTCCATATTGATATGATTAATTTTGACTTTGCTGTTTTTGACAAGATTTTTAAAAGGTTTTCTCATGTTAAGAATTTCAACTTCCACATATAATTGATTTTCATCTATGAAAACTTAAAATTAAATCTATAACTGTTGCCCCCCCCCCCCCTATCCCAGGGTCCATGATTTGAACAAATCTTATGCCCTGGTCACATGGAGAGTTTAATTCGAATTAAATGTAACGTTACTCCGAATTAGCACAAACTAGTCCGATTTTATATCCTTTTTCAGAAAGAGGACAAAATGGACAAATTTTCAACAATTTTAGCTTTCAAATTTATAGAGCGCAAGTTTGTTCAGGACTAATATTGACATATTTCATTGATGTTATCATTCTACACATTATTTCAAAATATTGATCCTGAACACACATGCGCTCGGTGACTTTTACTCAAAATATCGACGAAATCTGTACGTTTTTTCTGTAAAATTCATTAAAAACTGAAATTTACATCATGTTTGTGACGTCATTACGTACATATGACGTCATTATTAATGAAAATATTCAGTGCTTTGAAGTCAGCATGTACTCCCCTGTTTAAGAACTTAATTAAATATATCTCTATCAAATTTTGATTTGGGGGCAAATGTTGGTTATTACAGATTAAAGTTCTTTACTTCGAATCAGTTTACTGCGCATTAAATTACTTCACATTAGCTCCATGTAAACGGTAAGGGAAGCTAATTCGAATTAAATTTTGAGGCATGCATAATGGCAAAATAAGGTCAAATGCCTTATGTCCGAAGTCAGCTTGAAGTATTTGTGCTATTGTTGAGTGAAAAACTAAGAAAAATTGTGTTAATCACTAAAATGTGTGTACAGACACTGTACCATTAAGTCAAATGCATCTTTTTCTGCATAAGGTGACGTGATTTGCAAATGACGTCATAATAGCCTTACTGATGCCTGGCCGTTTAATTTTAATTCGCATTAGTTTACTTCGCATTAGCTGTCATGTGAACGCAATTTGATTTGCATTACTTTGATACGCATTAGTTTACTTCGCATTAATTTACTGCGAATTAAACTTGTCGTGTGAACAGGGCTTTAATCTACACTAGTGCTACAGAGAATCAATGTTTTTGTTATTAGATCTTTCAATTCCCTTCAACTGCATTTCATTACCAATAACTGTGAAATAAGCTTACATTTTAAACAAATCAATGTACTTTTCTTTTATGTGTCTTACATCAACATGAGTAATAACAGAATGTTCATTTCGTTACTATTTTGTTTTTCACTACACAAAAGCCTACATCCAGTTCTCTAAGACCGTTGAAATAGCTGAGGATCATTTCAGTACTTTGATTATTTAGATGCCGCTGAATGTCCTGAGGTTTCGGAAGAGGAACTTCCCGGGATATTTCTTTCCTCTGTGCCCTCCCCCTCATCACGTGACCCTTTATAAAATTCCCCCTCTACAGGTCTAGAGTTAAGTCCCCCTGATCTGACGTCCTCATCACGCGACCCTTTATAAGATTACCCCTCTACAGGTCTAGAGTTATATCACCCTGACCGAACATCCTCATCAATAAAACTCCTAATTTGCATCTGTTCCCGCAGCAACTGAGCAAACTTCTCATGTGGGGGACTTTCAGGGGATTTTCCCTGCTCAGATAATTCCTGTTGAAAAAAGTTTGCGAGATGACGGGTTGGGGAGTTACTTCCTTTAGCAGACAGAGAATTATCACATTAATTTCCCCTTTCACTTACGTCACCAGAGTTTGTGATGGTTGTTGGATGTCCTCTGTTAGCGTGGTCACTCCCGTGGTACATCTGTAGAATCTCTCTGATCTGTACGGATGAACGGTCAACATTGTCCATACACATTCTAAGTTTGTGTTTGTGATGAGAGGTCATAAGGTCATAGGACAGTTCTCGGACCGTCTTACACAACTGGGTAGAGGTGGACACAATACTCATACAGGCCGCTGTCAAAAATATAGGTACATATAGTTAATAAAAATATCAATCTAGTTATTATCACAATACTCATACAGACAGCTGTCAAAAATAAAGGTAAATGTAGCTATTATTTCAATACTCATACAGGACGCTGTCAAAAATAAAGGTATATCTAGTTATTATTTCAACACTCATACAGACAGCTGTCAAAAATGAAGGTACATCTACAAGTAGTTATTATTTCAATACTCGTAGAGGCAGCTGTCAAAATTAAAAGTATATCTAGTTATTATTTCAATACTCGTACAGGCAGCTGTCAAAAATGAAGGTACATCTACAAGTAGTTATTATTTCAATGCTCGTACAGGCAGCTGTCATAAATAAAGGTACATCTAGTTATTATTTCAATACTCGTACAGGCAACTGTCTAAAATAAATGTACATCTAGTTATTATCTCAATACTCATACAGGCCACTGTCAGAAATAAAGGTACATCTAGTTATTATCACAAAAATCATGAATTTTGCTGTAAAAAAAATATATGTATCTAGTCATAATCTCAATGCTTATACAGGACGCTGTCCAAAATAAATGTTATATCTAGTAATTATCACAATACTCATACATGCCTCGCCCCGCAGGGATCCGGGTTAGAGTAAGTACTTAGTACCCCCTTGCTTGTCGTAAAAGGCGACTAAATGGGGCGGTCCTTCGGATGAGACCGTATAAACCGAGGCCCCGTGTCACAGCAGGTGTGGCACGATAAAGATCCCTCCCTGCTCAAAGGCCCTGAGTGCCGAGCATAGGCCTAAATTTGCAGCCCTTCACCGGCAATGGTGACGTCTCCATATCAGTGAAATATTCTGGAGAGGGACGTTAAACAGTATACAATCAATCAATCAATCAATCATACATGCCACAGTCAAAAAGAAATGTATATCTAGTTATTATATCATTCCTCATACAGGCAGCATGTAAATGTCATAGTTTTTATTTCTTATTATAATGTTTATGACGTTAATTTTATTTGTAATTTTTGTTTATCACATAAGCGTAACGATTTTTGGTAAATTATTCCAGATAGGTCATCTTTGGGTCCGGTAACTATTTGTGTATCACCTAATTTCTGCCCAGCATCCTTCTACATCCATTTATCTAACGTGAACCTAGTAGAACTTTGTCAGGAGGACAAGGTAATTAGCAAGTATACATGCATCTTTCCTATGCTTAAATAGCGTCTAATGTCCCTGATCTTGTTAATTATGTTATTGAATTTTTATAGATATAACGATTACTCTGCATGTAGAGCATTTTTGTACAAGCATGGCTAGGGTGGTTTTATAAATGGTGCTATTTTGACCCACGTGAAGTGAAATGTTGATTGATTATAATTTGTCCCATAGCAATTTGTTTATTTTTAATGATACATATTACATTTTATCATATATATTTCACATATACAGGTCTATATTTAATGAATAAATACAACTGAATAGTTATGTAATTTATCAGTTTTGAGATTATTTGTTGTGCACATGGAATTTTTGTGTCGTTATTAATTTAGATTTATTCCCCTTTGTACGGTTATGTAAGGTAAAGTGCCAAGTTTGATTTACATGTTTCAAGTAAAGTAGCAAAATCATATTTTCTCTTTGTCACGGGTTATAATTTCAATGAGATAAAGTAGGGAATTAAATAAATGTATATCTGTTATTCATATTACCCACTACTAGTCGGTTGGCTGATATTATTGATTATTATGCTTCCTGTCAGTTTGTCTCTATATAACCCATACCCTACTATTCTCGCATAGTGGTCTAAGGATTTATATAGCGTTATGCCGAAATAGTGTACGGCTTTATTTACTGAATAAAATTCTTCCATGCACATGCCGGGGATCGAACTCACGACCATGAGATTGTCAGTCCGATGCCTTATCGATTACGCCATAGAGACGATCACTGATTGATACAATTTTATTAAATATATAAACTTAATTTATACAATTGACACAAGAAGGAGAAAATAGACAAATATTATTTGAAAACAGTTATATTATTCTAAGGAACTTTAGATTAATGTGTACAACAAACTTTCAAACTAATTACATACAGATCGTTAGATGAACTGATTTTATAGGGTCATTAAAACGCTTTTTATATGACGCTTGATTGAAGGATGTAAAAGAAAATTATCAATGAGAATCGACGTCTGCAAACAAATAAGGCTTACGAACAAAACAGAAAATAAAGATGTGTTGCTTTGGGACAGAAAATCCCGACTTATTTAGAGAAAATACTAGTAACCAAAATAACTAAGCATGCAAACAATTTTAGCATGAATATTTTGAATGACATTGAGTTCTTGCAAGTGCGCTGTTTAAGCACCGATATTTTCAGGAAAAAGTCAAATAGATTGCCGCATAAATAATTACAACAGTCAGCATAATAATAACAATAGTGTTGCATTATGCATACTATGCCTAAAGTGACACATAGTGAACTCGCCTCCGGCTCGTGCACCATGTGTCAAACCCTGCCTACTATTTAGGCATAGTACATGCATAATGCAACACTATTATATAAATATATGTATACTAAAGGGTATATTAATGCATGTTTTTGCCTTAATGTAATTTTAGATTTTCTTGTTATGTAATTATTAAGGATAAATTTCGTACGTTCTTACGTTGATGTAACTTTGACTTCACCTTTATGACCAAGCCATTAACAGTAAGAACTTGACTTTATATCAAGGTGTCAGAGGTCGATAAAGAAGCAACACTGGATGGTAAAACGCTTGATGTTACAGTGATAGCTAGTGGTACAACATTTAACGAAAAATATAATACAACGATTGATAACAGACACAATTGTTGAAATGATAAGTATACATATGTACTCATATTAACAAACACAACGAACAAGAAGCCATCTCTAACCCAGTGAATAGTGAAGAACAACAAAAAATAAACAACAAAGAAACTTTACTCGTGAAACAGAGGAGATAATCGTATCAATAAATCCATTTACAGAATGATGGAGTACATGGACCAGGAGGCCCAAAAAAGTGAGAAGATAATTCAGTTGTGTTTCGATCGGTAAAAGTTGAAGGTCAGGAAATAAAGAGAGCACATGAAGATAGAGTCCAGTGAAGAATGTTTCGGAAATATGAGCGACCCAAACCAAAGTGTAGTTCGGAAAGTGGAACTATGACAATGCTTGTGTCGCTATCTCAGTAGACCAGATTCATCTGATCAATGAAAAAATCTCCGGATTTCAAGACCCCATAGACAATCTTTCTGGTTTAGCATGAAAAAGTATGCTAGGTCTGTCTTTAGTGACTTGACTTTGTTTAGTGTCGCAGAGAGTGACTCGGTAAAGTCTCAGCTGCCCTCGAAGTTTGTAGATGCCCTCGCAGATGTAGAAACCAAACGGGCAGAACTAGAGTTGATAAAAAGAAGAACAGAAAGCAAAGTTTGAAGCACTGCAAGAGCAGTAACGTAAACTACTAGAAACCCAGCAGCGGGAAGTGAGAAAAATGCAAGCAGGGAAATCAGTTGCAATGACAGAAGCAAGACTCAAGGCCTACTCAGACGTGATGCAAGGGGATCTGAACATTGCTACATCCACAAGCAGACATCAAACTGACATTATCTTTCACATCAATTAGTTGCCGTTCAACTGATGCCCCCCTTGTTACGAGTTTTGTTAGCCATCCTACGATCACACCAGTCGTCTCGTCTACTTCTCGTCCTACCGTTACACACACTTGGAGATCAACTTATACTCCGATATTCCCATCTACAAACACCGCTGCATACAACCCTAACAGCACTAAAAAAGATTATTCTGCAAAGTATCTTAGGAAAAGCAAAGGTACCGCTTACATATATATAAAAAGAAAACCTTAATGTACTGGCCACACATGAAGGGACTTAGCAACGAACTACCACCTCTTCAGTCATGTGAAATTGGACTCTTGATTGGACACATTTGTCCTCAAGCACTTGTGCTAAGTAGAACCCTTACAGGAAAAGAGAACCAGCCACATGTCATCCAGACATTGCTTCGTTGGAGCGTGGCAGGATACACAGATCGCACAAACTCGGACGTTGCCGTCGTATATCACAGAACTTCAGTGAAGGAGCTCCATGGCTGTACATCCAGATATGTCATAAAAGCTTTGTACAAAGAAGAACTCTTACAGTAAATGACTTTGCACACGACAAGAATGATATAAAGATATCTCAAGTTGGCATTGCCTTCCAAAACTCAACAGCATGTGAATAACCATTTTGGAACAGCCTCTACCATTCAAGGAGGATCCTCCCTGCCCAACAACAGGTTACTTGCATTGGTCCACTTAGATCATCTGAGACGAAAACTTAAAAGGGACCAGACATATCAAGAACATTACAAGACCTTCAGGAGAGAAGTTTTGGAGAGAGGCGATGCCCAACCATTATCATCAGATGGTGCCGGCGGAAATACATGGTATATCCCACATCATAGTGTTTATCTCCCGAGGAAGCCTGGGAAACTCAGACTAGTGTTCTACTGTTCGGCAAGATACAAAGACGCGTTGTTGAGGGAGCATCTACTGACTGGTCCAGATCTCACAAATTCTCTGACTGGTGTTCTGTGCAGATTCAGACAACACCCTGTGGTTGTCATGTGTGATGTAGAGAAGATGTTCCACCAGTTTGT
Organism: Saccostrea cuccullata; assembly: GCF_032062105.1. Lineage (NCBI taxonomy): Eukaryota > Metazoa > Mollusca > Bivalvia > Ostreida > Ostreidae > Saccostrea > Saccostrea cuccullata. The sequence continues at coordinate 106,824 of NW_026938051.1, read as the reverse complement.
TGTACATGAAGCAAACCGAGATTTCTTACCATTCCTATGGTTGGAGGATGGAAACTTAGATGCAGAAACCAAGGAAGATCGTATGAGAGTACACCTGTTTGGAGCGGCTTCCTCCGCAGGATGTGGTAATTATAGAGTCAAGTTCTTAGCCAGAAGCCAAGTAGAGCACCTTTCAGCCGCATCATTCTTTGTGCAGAATAATTTCTATGTGGATGACGGGCTCACCAGTGTTGAGACGGAAGAAGAACTATCAAGTTGATATAAGACGCACAGATTCTATGCGGTTATGGTGGATTGCGTCTACACAAATTTATTTCCAACAACAATAACGTGATAAATTCTGTTGCTGAATCAGAGAGAGCTGCAGATGTTAAAGACTTCATGACTTAAACCTTTTAAATGAACAATTACCTATGGAAAAGCACTTGAAATAAATTGGAATATTGAAGAGGATGCATTTTGCTTCAAAGCTGTCGACCAGAATACATCTCCTACTAGGCGAAGTACGGTGTCCATTTTAGCATACATATTTGATCCATTGGAATTTCTCTCCCCTTACACACTCATTGTGAAAAGAATATTGCAGGAAATGTGTCAAGGTAACATAAAAAGAATTGGCCCTCTACCCGCAGACAGACTACTTGAATGGGAACCTTGGATTAAAGATCTACAGAATCTTGATCTCATCAAAGTCCTAAGATGCCTTATACCAGATGATCTCGGCAAGAGTAATTCATTCTACTTTAGTATTGCTTTTTCTTAAGGAGCACACAGCGGGTATGACTGGTGGACAAGGGATGCTTACTACTTCCTGACACCTTGTCCCATCTTTGGTGTTTTAGAAGTCCATATTCATTGTAATACCGATTTATTTTGTTTCAGTTAACATTTAAGCTAGAATACACTTATCTCCATATTTACTAGTAATTCTGTGTACATGTTGTAAGAATTTTTCATATCGATGAATAGTAGGATATTGCTTTTTTTTAACAAAACATTAAATCTCTGTGACTTGACATATATATTATTGCACTTTTAAAAACTAAATGTCACCCTTGATATTTGCGAGTAATTGAAAGTCAGAGTGAAATAAATGGAGATAACAAAAATGTTCAAGCTCAAAAGATCATAAACAATACAAAAGAAGAACAGAGCAAGCAAGGACCTCTAAAACATCAGAGGTAGTATCACGTACCAACAGGAGTAAGCATCCACTGCTGATCGGTCACACACGCCGTGTCCTCCCTGTCATGGTGGTAAAGCCATAAATATCCGTCGTCAATTCATTGTGTAAATAATAAACTAACAATTGTTATTTTGCAAAACATCAGTCAGTATTTGACTCAATGATAAATTTGATTTGCTGGCGGCAAGGTCATTCTATCGAACATATCACTTATGAAATGATGATTTAAAACGAAACTGTTTATATTATATATAATTATGCTGAAGTATAATTTTTAAATTAAGGAAGAAAGGGGTGCATTTTCTTGCCGCAGGAAATATTATAAACATGCATGCATTATTTATTACATTTCTTATTTACTCAAAACTTCAATCTTTAATATATTAAATCATTATTTTTTTGTACAAGGAAGTAATCCATGGCTTTTCTGGGCAGTAATGTTAAGGCTCCCCGAAGTTTTAAACGCGGTCATAAGTAACACTCCCTTGCAAAGTCGATTTTGAGTTTTATTTGTGAGTTATGAACTCAACCAGAACCATGAAATTCAAGTAGAGAATACTTTAGGCTATACATAAATATATTTGTTACACAATGATTCAAATTATTGACAAATCTGAGGGTATTTCCTACTCAATGCTGTTCAATTTTTCAAAGCAGGATTCAATTAGAGGGGAAACTCCTCTAAAAGATTTCTATAAAAGTATCTCAAATAAATCCCAGTTAATCACCTGCCCCAGCCTCTTTTATACACACATTATGAATTCAAAGTGATAAAGAACTGAAACATAATTTGAATTCATGTATATTTTTGTAAACCCGATAACTTTTAAACAATAGTAATAAAGCAAAATTACCTAAAATATTCGAATATATAGATTAAGAACAAAATTTTAACACGTTTATTTTAATTCTAGGTTTAAGATACATTATATGTATGCAGATTGACATAAGATGCAAAGTTGATGATACTCTCCCAATAAGATCAAGTATGCTGTGACCTGAGGTCAAATATGATGTTTGTAGTTCAGAGACGCAAATGCGCAGTAAAGTACACTGCGATATCCTCTTGGAAGTTTTAAAGTACCTGTGTATTGATTCCTTGTAATACAGTATTTCTAAAATTAGTTAAAGATATAGGACCGGGAGCTTCAACCTGATTTGTTTAAATCCATAACAGATAAACGGACCGATTAATTTTATGGGTGAGTGAAAAAAGGGTATCATTCCTTTTATAATGGTTACTTTGTTTTAAATCAAATAAATATTGAGTACAGCCAACCTTGGAAAAAGGGGGTTTTAAAACACTGGTTATTCCCAGTGACATGTTGATATACTGGGCTTATTTATCTGAATAACCAATAGAAAGAAGGCATATTAAGTGGGATAATGAAAAGATAAAGGACTGTAACCTTATAGGAAGCTATACCTGCTCATTTTAGATATTATATGAAGTTATTACCATGTTTAAAAATTCTGCATTGACTATTATATACTAAATACAAATGTAAGTATATTTTTGCACTTAAAAATTTGAATCGCTGATGAATATTTGTTTAATTTACAAGGCCCGTACATTCTTTTTCCGTTAAAACCGTATTGATTTTTCTTCTGTAACAAGCATCTACGGGGGTTGTTCGAAAAATTCGTGGACGATGTCCATCTTCGTTATATTACTCACTGGAAATTTGAATCAAGCACGTTATAATATGTAAAAATATTTGTTTTGTTGATGTGTGAAGTTCCATTCGATTTAATACAATTAATTTTAATTTATTTTAAAATCAGCATGTTTTGTACCCGCGGAGCACACAAAACGGCAACACATAGCATCGAGAATTTATAATAGATACTATACCTATACATTTCACACAGAATATTCCAATGCCCATTTATTAAATTCTGTTTCTAATACTTGACATTTATTTTTTAAAAATTGATCTCATTGTATAATTTCTTTTGTTAAGGTTTTGATTTCTTTTAGTACTTAACTCTGCTTTCACAGGATAAGCAACTCTTAAGCGCCTTTGCCTCATTTACGTTTCAAAGTTTGAAGTTTTGTTCAGATGTTTACAGTAAAACCGTTTCATCCTCATCCGATACAGAGTCTCTGTCACTCAATTATTAAAGACGATGAAGACAAATATAACTTCTTAAAATCATATATTTTTGTCACTCAATTATTGCCTGTACTATTTGTACACAAATGCACAACTCGCTTGTGACACATTTTCTTGATTCCTTCAGCATTTTTAGAGTTTATTCAGGATTTTTTCTGAAAAAAAAAACCACTTGCTTCGGTATGTGCTCCGTGACGTTCTAAAACGTCATCGTTTTTGTCGTCTTCAATAAGGACTACTTATCTTCTCAAGTTGATTTCTTCTCAACAAAGCAAAATATAAAACCATAATTTGGTACACGTATCCATTCTTAATTTGAATTTCTAGGTAGTTTTTCGTTTTTCCTCCATTTTACAGAGAATATGACTATAGACATTATTTATTGTATTGTCTGTAACTGACTAGATTTTGACCTCTTCCGCGATTCGATTATTGCATTTTTTGAAATCTGGATAAGTTTTTCATCAATAGCAATATTTTATCAAAATTAATACATATCATTTGGATTTATTGTTAAAATATTTCTACTAAATTTGGATAACATATGACGTCAAATAAAAAAGATATGACAGTTGTCCACGAACTTTTCGAACAACCCTCGTACAAGACAACTTGTTTGAATTTTTTTTGTTGGGATTTATTTCGTTGTTTGAAAATGTTTAGTAAAAATACAAAGATATCAAATTTTATATTTCTTGGTGGTTACCAATTTTTATGCTTCTCTTTTCCTCAAAAACAACGAAATTCGTGATTACACAGTATCATAACAATCATTATACATTTTTAACATATTCAAATTTTTCATCTCATCATGCTTGTAATAGGAAAATGCTTATTTATCAACAACTATGTATAGGTTGAATTTACTTTCTTCAAAATTTATTTATTAAAATGAAAATTGCGTTCTAATTGACATATATGTTATGTTTTAATAATAATCAACTACAGATTTCTAACCGATTGCTATCGTTTCGACCGTGGAATCATTTAATCGATTACAAATTGTCATCCCTATTAACTACGAAATTATACGAAATTTCCTTTGTAAACGTTTCTTTCTGTGCGAATTGTACATTCCAAATTTATACGAAATTGCTTTTGTTAACGTCTCTTTTTGTGCGAATTGTACATTCCAAATACCAATATATATTATTAAGTTCATCGATGTTTAGCAAGTGTAAATTCTTGATATCTTCATCAAATTATGTATTATGAAACTCTCTCTCCTGTCTCTCTCTTTCCTCTCTCTTTCACAACAATTCGCGGCACACCTGCAATAAGATTTAAACAAGAATCTTACATTTCCTCTATAAGGGAACACACTGAGAAAATATCATTATTAAGTTTTTTGTTACCTAAGCTGGATTTATAGATGTCTCCATACCAGCGTTAGATTCGGTCTTTTAAATTTCAGCGTCAGATAAGACATAAAAAGAGTACACATGAGGACAGGAATGTAAGTCATTTAACCTTACGGGGATTTATAATAAGAATACTTAGAAAACGGAGTGTATATCCTTTTATGGATAACAATGATATTTTTTTTTACAAACCTGTTCAACATTACCCAACTATTCATCATCAATGACTTATAAATAGAAATGTCAACGAAAAGTGAAACATTCGACTGTCAGTCCATGACAGTCGAATGGACCAACGATCGAATAATGAAAAGATGTTCGAATATTTGATAATTGAAGGAAAAAAAAGATAATAAAGAAATTCTCATTTCAAAATTGATAAAGAGTCACTCCTCAAACCATTAAAGTATCCACCCTCAGACAAATAAGAGCTTGAACAGAGTCAAGATATGCTGTATACTAGGAAATAAAATTCCACATTTCACATGGAAAGTATACAAAACAATATTTTTAAAATGAAATCAATGCAGCAAAATAGATTTTTATTTTATATTTATATATTTAGTACAAAACATCGCCAACAAAACATGTTTGATGGAATAGCTTTGACCGTCTGGTCCTTAATTCGAAACCATTAAGGGTTTCACATATTTATACTGCCACATCAAGTGGCAAGAGAAATAGGTCCAATGCGCTTCGTTGGAATTCGCAAGTAAGTTAAGGCAACGTATAGAGGTCTCAATGCTATTGACTGATCTTAACGCATAAGAACTTAACTTATTACACAGAAAAGGTTAAAGATTGTTTTTTATATAAACTTGATACCCACGACATGCCCTAGCCAGTGCACATTATGACGTCATAGTCCTGTACTACATATGTTAATAAGGTACATCAACAAAATAGCTTCGGCGCAAGGGCATACTCAACCTTGTTCTTCAGAAACGAGGTATTATTAGACGCAGATTATTATAAGGGTTTGTGATTTTTCTGCACAAATCTCTACCATGCAATTGTTTAGTTACAATTTTTAAAAGATTTAAGTTAAAAAGGGGTTAAAATTCACTGTCTGGTGTGAGTTTCCTGAAATTTTCATCAATTAAAAAAAACAGGATTTGTGTAGCAATTTTCTTAATTTTTATAACATTCTTCTTTATATTTTATTATAATTATTAAAGATTACTGTGAAATTACAAATTTTCGTGGGGTTTTAATTTTCGTTGTTTTCGAGGTATGAGGAGACCCACGAATTCATGTCCATCACGAAATGTAAAATGTTACATATATAAGTAATCATTAATTTTTGATGCACGAAATTAAATGCCCACGAACCAAAAGATTTTCTTCAAACCACGAAAATTTGATCCCACGAAAATATGTGATTTTACAGTATATAGGATATGCCCTTACCTTGCAATACTTTTATTACCTTGCAATACTTGATATCGCGATTACTCAACTAAGCGGAACTCTTTTGCGATGGAGGTAGGAAACGTCTGTTGGCTGTTGACAAATGTGCTATTGAATACAATGCAAGATCGGTCATTGTAGAGTTTATAAGGACAGATAATTAAAAAATCACGGTGGGATACCTTGCTTAAAAATCGCTGAGCCAATCTTATTAATTTTTGAGACAAGCTAATTCTAAAATGTTACGTTTAAACCGCTATTTTTAACGAATGGCACTCTTTTAATTAAATTTTCATTGAAAATCGTCACATTGTAAAGCTGAAAAAAATATTCTAAACTTTCCTTATTTGACAATCTACCATTTGGAGTCCAATTCTTGGAAATACATTGTTCTTTCGGCATTAAATTGTTCGAAACATTCAATTGTTACTACTACATGTGTCCTCAAAATCTAGAGCTTTCTCAACTCCCCCACAAAAGAGCGATAGTAAGTTAGATAACTGCGAGGTACTCGCGATATTACGTATTGAATGGGAAAAATAAAAGGCGTCATAATATGATGTCATAATGTGCAGTTGCCTTATAATGCTGCTTGAACTTAGTATGTATAGGGAAATAAGCTTAAACCTTCTTTGTGTAAAAATCACACAAATTATGCATTTCCATTAGCTCATTTGCATAGGAATGCCTTTACCTAGCCTTAACTTGCGTTATTCTTCGAGGTTAAGGTTACCAAGATTGTACAGTATCAAATATTAAGGGAAATGTTGAGAAAAGTAAAGCACAATATTTTGTTTCAAATTACCTCAGACAATTTTTACTGCACAGTGATGAAATGCCCTGTAAAATCACCCGAAATTGATACATGACATGAAAATTTGAGGTGCACATGAACATCATATGAAACTTTTGTAGTTTATGAAAGTTCTGTAAAAGTAGTTCTGTTATGGAAGTAAAACAATAAGTTACAAACATATGGCTAATATTATTTTGACATATTCGGTAACCAAAAGAGAATCTCAGTGCAATAAGTATACCTTTTTTTTCAATGGAAAGCATTTGCCCTCTGGCGTCAGTCGAATAATTAAAATTCATAATTATGTATATGTTCAGATATGAGAAAAATATGTTAAGAAGTTTATCTCTTTATCATCATGCTAATTTCATACTTTTCTTAAGTATCTATTTTCATTAAGTCTTAATATATTTTATAATGTAAAAGTGACAGAAATAAGAGAAATAATATTCAGTGGATATGAATGAATTATTTGAATAATCAATATGAAATGAATAGTAGGTCTTTCATTCTAAATTAACCGTTTAATATAAAGCAACTGGGCAAAAATTTAAAGCTGAAATTTGTAGTTCAAAGAGATAAATGAAATTTAATCCTTATTCTTCCATCAACACGGCTGGTATAGGCGGTCTACAAGGGATGCTTACTCCTTTCCGGAACTTTGTCACACCTCTGATGTTTTAGAAGTTCGTATTCGCTCTCCTACCGACTTATTTTGTTAATTGAATACTTATTTAAATCTATAAATTCTATACATCAAGAACTTTTCAAACTGATATATAATAGGATGTTCTTATTTCTTTAAGTAAAACTAGAAATTGATGTAGTATTTAACATATTTTGTTACATTATTAGAAACTAAATGTTACCCATTATACATAAGAGTAATAGGAGGTCGGAAGTTAATTAATAACAAGAGGCCCATGGGCCACATCGCTCACCTGAGCACCAAGGTAGGACTAGTATAAAATGGCTTTTTATTGTAAAGTTTAAATCCAAAAGTAGTCCCATGACCAATCATGGATTTGCTATTTTTTAGAAAATGATTTTTAAAGAATTTTCCTATATTTATCTTTTAAAACTTTGGTTGGCCATTTTGGCCCCGCCCTATACCTAGGGGTCATGATTTGAACAAATTTGAATCTACACTACTTGAGCATGCTTCCATATAAATATGATGAATTATGACTTTGTCATTCTTGAGAAGATGTTTAAAGAATTTTACTATATATTTCTATGTAAAACTTTGGTCGACCATTTTGGCCCCGCCCTACCCCCCGGGGTCATGATTTGTACAAACTGGAATCTACACTACCTGAGCATGCTTCCATATGAATATGATGAATTATGGCTTTGTCATTCTTGAGAAGATGTTTAAAGAATTTTCCTATATATTTCTATGTAAAACTTTGGTCGGCCATTTTGGCCCCGCTCTACCCCCTGGGTTATGATTTGTACAAACTGGAATCTACACTACCTGAGCATGCTTCCATATGAATATGATGAATTATGGCCTTGTCATTCTTGAGAAGAAGATGTTTAAAGAATTTTCCTATATATATTTCTATGTAAAACTTTGGTCGGCCATTTTGGCCCCGCCCTACCCGCAGGGGTCATGATTTGAACAAACTTGAATCTACACTACCTGGGCATGATTCCATATATATATGATGAATAATGGCTTTGTCATTTATGAGAAGAAGATGTTTAAAGAATTTTCCTATATATTTCTATGTAAAACTTTGGTCGGCCATTTTGGCCCCGCTGTACCCTGGGGGGTCATGATTTGAACAAACTTGAATTTACACTACCTGGGCATGATTCCATTTAAATATGATGAATAATGGCTTTTTCATTCTTGAGAAGAAGATTTTTAAAGAATTTTCCTATATATCAATGTAAAACTTTGGTCGGCCATTTTGGCCCCGCCCTACCCCTGGGGGTCATGATTTGAACAAACTTGAATCTGTACTACCTGAGCATGCTTCCATATAAATATGATGAATTAAGGCTTTGTCATTCTTGAGAAGATTTTTAAAGAATTTTCCTATATATTTCTATGTAAAAAATTTGGTCAGCCATTTTGGCCCCGCTCTACCCCCGGGGGTCATGATTTGAACAAAATTGAATCTATACTACCTGAACATGCTTCCATATAAATATGATGAATAATGGCTTTATCATTCTTGAGAAGAAGATATTTCAATAATTTTCCTATATATTTCTATGTAAAAAATTTGGTCGGCCATCTTGGCACCGCTCTACCGCTGGGGGTCATGATTTGAACAAACTTGAATCTACACTACCTGAGCATGTTTCCATATAAATATGATGAATTATGGCCTTGTCATTCTTGAGAAGAATATTTTTCAAGAATTTTCCTATATATTTCTATGTAAAACTTTGGTCGGCCATTTTGGCCCCACCCTACCCCCCGGGGTCATGATTTAAACAAACTTGAATCTACACTACATGAGCATGCTCCCATATAAATATGATGAATTATGGCCTTGTCATTCTTGAGAAGAAGATTTTTCAAGAATTTTCCTATATATTTCCATGTAAAACTTTGGTCGGCCATTTTGGCCCAGCCCTACCCCCGGGGGTCATGATTTGAACAAATTTAAATCTACACTACCTGAGGATGTTTCCCCATAAGTTTCATCTTTCCTGGCACAGTGGTTCTTGAGAAGAAGATTTTTAAAATATAGCACTAAATTTTCATTAATTCCCAATTATCTCCCCTTGAATAGGGGCGTGGCCCTTCATTTGAACAAACTTGAATCCCCTTCCCCCATGGATACTTTGTAGTAAGTTTGGTTGAAATTGGCCCAGGGGTTCTTGAGAAGAAGTCGAAAATGTGAAAAGTTTACAGACAGACAGACAGACAGACAGAGAGACAGACGGACAGACGGACAGACGGACGCCGGACAAAATGTGATCAGAAAAGCTCACTTGAGCCTTCGGCTCAGGTGAGCTAAAAAGACTTAAAATAAAATTGAGAAAGTTCAAAAACAGCACAGCCAAGCGAAGCATCCCCTTGAAAGGGGAAATATCATGACCTAAATGAAAAGTAGAACCAGCACAAACTAAATTTAAAGTCAATCATCGATAATGGCAATGTCACCGTACAAGATAATAATTTTCAAGACGAACACTAACCTGGTAATCAAGAGCAAACAGTATCTTATGAAAAGTTAAAACTAAGGTAAAAAATTAAAATATGTTGGGCGACGTTTTGTCAATTAATAATGATAATTTCCATTCGTACGTCGATACGATATATCCTGGTGAGCTTGAGATAAATCCGACACTTCTGCTTCATACTTGGATATTTTACTTGAAAAAGACACTAACGGTAATCTAACAATGCAACCAAGCTATATGATAAACGTGATGACTTTAACTTTTCTACCGTCAACTTCACTTACTTATGCAGCAATATACCTTCATTCCCTGCATACGGAGTATATATATCTCAGTTGATTCGATACGCAAGAGCATGCTCTACGTATGAACAATTTCTTAAACGAGGTGAATTATTGACAAGCAAGTTGATGAAACAAGAATACCAGCAGTGTCATTTAAAGTCATCATTTCGTAAGTTCTATGGTCGATACAATGACCTTGTCAGCAAATACAATTTATCATTGAGTCAAATGCTGACTGACGTTTTTCATACCAATTCTTAGTCCATTAATTATACACTGAATTGACGACGGATTTTTTTTCTCCTATATTTCCTGATCATGACAATGAGCACACCGCGTGTGTGACCGGTCGGCAGGGGATGCTCACTCCTCCATGGCACCTGATCCCACCTCTGATGTTTTGGAGGTCCGTGTTTGCTCTGCTCTTATTTTGTATATTGTTTAATCGACTTTGAGATTGAAAACTGTTCGTTATCTCCATGTCCTTCTTGCAACAATAATTTAATTTCCAACATCAAACAGTTTGCTTATCATTTTCGATAGAAGAGGTGGTGTCTTTATATACATATCTAATAAAAAATAAACAAAACCATTCAAGACAGCAGATTTGTCTTATCAATAACAAGGAGTACACGGTGGGTGGGACCGTTCGGCAGGAAATGTTCACTCTTCTATGGCACCTGATCCAACCTCCGATATTTGGAGGTCCGTGTTTGCACACTTCTTATTTTGTATTGTTTAATGGACTTTGATATTGAATACTGTTCGTTTTCTAATTGCTAGAGACCAGCAAGAGTAGATGTTATGAACTGTTTTTTTTTATTGTTTTGACACTATTTTTTTCACAAATGCAAACAATACGACATATTGACGCTTTAAAGATTGATAAAGTCCCATGAAGGGGTCTATTTCAATTGTTAAGATTTTTATCTTCTCTTCAGAAAAAAATGTAAAAGAAAGTCCTGTGAATCTTAAACTTCTAAACAGACTTTTCGTAAATCCAAATGCTATTAGACTTAAAATTGACATTTTTCATGGCACCTGACACATGTTCCTACCTCTGATGTTTTGGAGGTCCGTGTTTTCTCTGCTCCTTTTTGTATTTTTATGGGCACTTGATCTTGAATGCTGTCCGTTAACTCCGTATGTTTCATGCAACGTTTCCTTGATATCAAACATATTTGGTTTTTGAGATGATGTTTTTTATTTCAATTAAATTCTTGGTAAAAAAAAAGAGAATAAATAAAGAATATGTCTGTTAAAAATACAAAATTTAGAATACGAAGCTAAACGATATTAAGTCAGCATAAAAAAAACGTGGACAACTGAAAGAGGATCTCCCTCCCTCTTGGTTTTTTGTTTAATTTTAGTGAAGACTTCAGCTTGTTATTGCCAATGATTAAGAAAAAGAGGTGCACATATCTGCATAACCAGTAGAATAAGCGCATAGTGGTATGGGGTGAAGAAACAATAAACACACTTACTGAAAAAAAATCGTTTCAAAATATCATCACTATATGCAAAGGTTTTAAAACCGGCATTGAATTTTTTTTTACACTGAATAAGAATGTATATATAGTTTATCCACTTTAAAATGAAATTTCTGATTTCGGTATTGTTTAATAAAATTAAACCAGTGATATTAAGCCAGTGATGCTAAAGTTTTATAAATACTTTGCTAGAGACCAGCAAGACCAGAAAAAATGATATTTTTTTATTATAATGTAAACAAGTATTTCTCAACTTTTGCTATCGATTAAACCTGTGTACATAGACAAACTAGGCTAGCGTTTGTTTACACTTTTGTGATCAAATCCTCTTGGAAGGCATTCGGCCTTCCAAGGATTTGATCACGTGACCGACCCACCACAATTCCCTTTGAAGTTTATAAACTTGTTATTTATTTCTTAATTAAAGTTGACACCATTTTGTGTTTTTCCTTAACTAGAGTTTATTACACAATTATTTTCACAATAATCCTTTTTATCCCACGGATTATAAGATCCCAGGAGTGTATTGTTTTTGTTGTGTCTGTTTCTTTGTCAGTTTTTTGTCTGTCTGTAGTCAACTTTAACCTAGCCTATAACTATTGACCTGTACACCAATTTCGTCTACGTTCCTCTCCAAAATAATGTTATCATCTGCGGCATAGATTTATGTCTCCGTAAATGAAGTTTCGTCAGTAGCTTTTTCTGTCCCTACGTCTGTCAGTCTAGCTGTTTCTTCGACTTTTTTCGAAAAAACTTTAACCTTACCCCTAACTTTAAACAGGGTGGGACTTTGGCTTTCATAATTTAATGGTGTATTCTTCCTGACAAGACCTTTCTTTCGGCACTACCAAGTTTGACCTCTTTACCTTGACCTTGGAGTTTGACACACTTTTACACCAATTTTTATTTTGGTCATAACTTTTGAACGGCTTGTGCTAGGACTTACATACTTAAAATATGTTTCATGACGAGAAAGTTCATAACATATCTTTGACCTTGACATTGGAGTTTAACCTACTTTTTAAAAAAGTTTAACCTTGGCAATAACTTATGGACAGTAAGGAAAAGGACTTTCTTACGTCACATATGTAATTCTTGTGACAAGGTCATACCAGTAAGTGCAATTGCTTTTCATTTTTAAATAGTGGTCAAATGAATTCACGTTCCCTATTCATACCGATAATTCAAAAAAGATAGAAAATTATTCCCAGGATTCGATCACGTGACCGACCCACCTCAATTCCCTTTGAAGTTTATAAACTTGTTATTTATTTCTTAATCAAAGTTGACACCATTTTGTGTATTTCCTTAACTAGCGTTTATTACACAACTTTTTTCACAATAATCCTTTTTATCCCACGGATTATAAGATCCCAGGAGTGTATTGTTTTTGTTGTGTCTGTTTCTTTGTCAGTTTTTTGTCTGTCTGTAATCAACTTTAACCTAGCCTATAACTATTGACCTGTACACCAATTTCGTCTACGTTCCTCTCCAAAATAATGTTATCATCTGCGGCATAGTTTTTATGTCTCCGTAAATGAAGTTTCGTCGGTATATAGCTTTTTCTCTCTTTTTTTCTCTCTTATCTCTTTTTTGCTTGAGGTAGACATTTTTGAAAGATATCTTTTTCACTTTGAGAAATACCAATTTATCATTGAGTCAAATGCTGACTGACGTTTTTCATACCAATTCTTAGTCCATTATTTATACACTGAATTGACGACGGATTTTTTTTCTCCTATATTTCCTGATCATGACAATGAGCACACCGCGTGTGTGACCGGTCGGGAGGGGATGCTCACTCCTCTATGGTATCTGATCTCACCTCTGATGTTTTGGAGGTCCGTGTTTGCTCTGCTCTTATTTTGTATATTGTTTAATCGACTTTGAGATTGAAAACTGTTCGTTATCTCCATGTCCTTCTTGCAACAATAATTTAATTTCCAACATCAAACAGTTTGCTTATCATTTTCGATAGAAGAGGTGGTGTCTTTATATACATATCTAATAAAAAATAAACAAAACCATTCAAGACTGCAGATTTGTCTTATCAATAACAAGGAGTACACGGTGGGTGGGACCGTTCGGCAGGAAATGTTCACTCTTCTATGGCACCTGATCCAACCTCCGATATTTGGAGGTCCGTGTTTGCACACTTCTTATTTTGTATTGTTTAATGGACTTTGATATTGAATACTGTTCGTTTTCTAATTGCTAGAGACCAGCAAGAGTAGATGTTATGAACTGTTTTTTTTTATTGTTTTGACACTATTTTTTTCACAAATGCAAACAATACGACATATTGACGCTTTAAAGATTGATAAAGTCCCATGAAGGGGTCTATTTCAATTGTTAAGATTTTTATCTTTTCTTCAGAAAAAAATGTAAAAGAAAGTCCTGTGAATCTTAAAGTTCTAAACAGACTTTTCGTAAATCCAAATGCTATTAGACTTAACATTGACATTTTTCATGGCACCTGACACATGTTCCTACCTCTGATGTTTTGGAGGTCCGTGTTTTCTCTGCTCCTTTTTGTATTTTTATGGGCACTTGATCTTGAATGCTGTCCGTTAACTCCGTATGTTTCATGCAACGTTTCCTTGATATCAAACATATTTGGTTTTTGAGATGATGTTTTTTATTTCAATTAAATTCTTGGTAAAAAAAAAGAGAATAAATAAAGAATATGTCTGTTAAAAATACAAAATTTAGAATACGAAGCTAAACGATATTAAGTCAGCATAAAAAAAACGTGGACAACTGAAAGAGGATCTCCCTCCCTCTTGGTTTTTTGTTTAATTTTAGTGAAGACCTCAGCTTGTTATTCCCAATGATTAAGAAAAAGAGGTGCACATATCTGCATAACCAATAGAATAAGCGCATAGTTGTATGGGGTGAAGAAACAATAAACACACTTACTGAAAAAAAAATCGTTTCAAAATATCATCACTATATGCAAAGGTTTTAAAACCGGCATTGAATTTTTTTTTTACACTGAATAAGAATGTATATATAGTTTATCCACTTTAAAATGAAATTTCTGATTATTGTTTAATAAAATTACAGTGATGTTAAAGTTTTATAAATACATTGCTAGAGACCAGCAAGACCAGAAAAAATGATAATTTTTTTTATTTACAATGTAAACAAGTATTTCACAACTTTTGCTATCGATTAAACTTGTGTACATAGACAAACTAGGCTAGCGTTTGTTTACACTTTTGTGATCAAATCCTCTTGGAAGGCATTCGGCCTTCCAAGGATTTGATCACGTGACCGACCCACCACAATTCCCTTTGAAGTTTATAAACTTGTTATTTATTTCTTAATTAAAGTTGACACCATTTTGTGTTTTTCCTTAACTAGAGTTTATTACACAATTATTTTCACAATAATCCTTTTTATCCCACGGATTATAAGATCCCAGGAGTGTATTGTTTTTGTTGTGTCTGTTTCTTTGTCAGTTTTTTGTCTGTCTGTAGTCAACTTTAACCTAGCCTATAACTATTGACCTGTACACCAATTTCGTCTACGTTCCTCTCCAAAATAATGTTATCATCTGCGGCATAGATTTATGTCTCCGTAAATGAAGTTTCGTCAGTATATAGCTTTTTCTGTCCCTACGTCTGTCAGTCGAGCTGTTTCTTCGACTTTTTTCGAAAAAAAACTTTAACCTTACCCCTAACTTTAAACAGGGTGGGACTATGGCTTTCATAATTTAATGGTGTATTCCTACTGACAAGACCTTTCTTTGGGCACTACCAAGTTTGACCTCTTTACCTTGACCTTGGAGTTTGACACACTTTTACACCAATTTTTATTTTGGTCATAACTTTTGAACGGCTTGTGCTAGGACTTACATACTTAAAATATGTTTCATGACGAGAAAGTTCATAACATATCTTTGACCTTGACATTGGAGTTTAACCTACTTTTTAAAAAAGTTTAACCTTGGCAATAACTTATGGACAGTAAGGAAAAGGACTTTCTTACGTCACATATGTAATTCTTGTGACAAGGTCATACCAGTAAGTGCAATTGCTTTTCATTTTTAAATAGTGGTCAAATGAATTCACGTTCCCTATTCATACCGATAATTCAAAAAAGATAGAAAATTATTCCCAGGATTCGATCACGTGACCGACCCACCTCAATTCCCTTTGAAGTTTATAAACTTGTTATTTATTTCTTAATCAAAGTTGCACACCATTTTGTGTTTTTCCTTAACTAGCGTTTATTACACAACTTTTTTCACAATAATCCTTTTTATCCCACGGATTATAAGATCCCAGGAGTGTATTGTTTTTGTTGTGTCTGTTTCTTTGTCAGTTTTTTGTCTGTCTGTAATCAACTTTAACCTAGCCTATAACTATTGACCTGTACACCAATTTCGTCTACGTTCCTCTCCAAAATAATGTTATCATCTGCGGCATAGTTTTTATGTCTCCGTAAATGAAGTTTCGTCGGTATATAGCTTTTTCTGTCCCTACGTCTGTCAATCTAATTGAAGAAGTTTCTCATTGGCGATGCTTTACTACTGATTGATTGATTGTTTGGTTGGTTGTATATTGTCATTCAAGAATTTACACTCATATTGATACATTACTGTATGCCTGTTGAGGGCTTCAAATTTAAACCTTCAGCATCCAGGGTCATTAATCAGTGAGGATTTGTTATTGAGCCAACGCTTACCGTTAAACGAGAGCTAGGTTACAAAAGTTCCATTTTAATGCCGGGGTAACGACGAAAAGTGACCTCCGCAGAATATTGACCAGGGGGTCATTTTTCTGCATACAAAAATGACCCAGAGTAAACATTCTACGACAAGTAGGGTCATTTTTCGACCGTAGGAAAACATTCCATGCCAGGAATTCTACGACTCCACACACGTTGAAAAATGACCCCCATAGAAATTTGACCCCTATCTTTTTATACAATGAAACCTTATATCTATTTCTCCTGATGTTTTTTATACTTTCAAATTTAACGAGGCTTGGGGGTGGCAGCCATTTTTAGACTATTTCAATCTCCTTTAAAAGGAGAGCTCCATATAAAGATATACAAAATGATAAAATTTTAAAACTAAAATATATGATTTTTTTCTTTGCCAAATGATAGTTGACAGCTAAATATACCCATTCTAAAAAAATAAGTTAAATCTGGTGGTTAATTTGGGATTAAATTGTTGACCCGCCAGCCTCCTTAAGGAGGGGGATTTTTTAATATACACTTATCCACTGGTTGTGAGTGTGATAGCTCTTTTATCAAACCCACGAAAGGAAACTATATCCCCGAGGGCTTGTCAGAGGGAAATAGTCCCTGTCAAGGGTTAAATAATTCAGCTATCCAACTCAAAACCAGTGGATAAGCGTTTTTTAATACTGTTGTATAATATAATTTCCGAGGTTTGAATTTTTGGAGTAAGATAATACTGAAATCCTGATGACGTCACCATGCTACTGAAGTCATTATGACATCATCAGTCAATAGATTTATCGCTAGAAATCAAAATTGGAGGCAAGAATTGCATGAAAATTTTCCAAAGGTGGATAGCAAAAACTATACCCCAAGTATAGCTCTGTTATGCGTGAACTATAAAAGATAGTTATTTAACCTTCTTAACTTTTTATAGGAAACATTTGAACAGAAGTATAATAATGTATTATGTATTCTACTCCTTTCCAACATATTTTTGATTTCATATCTTAATAGTAACATCATAATCAATGTATCGGGGGGGGGGGGGGGGGGGGATTATTTTTGGCTTGCAGAATCCTAATGAATATATTTTACTAGGGTAACTCATTGAGGAGCATAAATATATGATTATATTTTGGGGTGGGTTTTTTTTTACATTGAAATGTTTTATTCCGAAAATGGCATGATGGTATGTTTCTGGTAAACATAAACTTGTCGGGCGGCCCCTAAAATTTGCACTTTTAACCATTTTTTCCGCGTTAGGGCTAGATAGGGTTACAATTTTTACAAATACAAAAACATAGCATAGAAGCAAGAAAAGCAATATTATTTAACTACATAAAATCAATTCTCTTAGTTCTAACTTTTAAATTTACATATGTGTATGCATTCTGCTTTAAAATACATATTTTTTAACTACATGAACCTTATATAATGCACTATATTTTTTCCTGTATATACGGGAAATACCATACACATCGAGAATATTCTTATAATGATATTTAAAAAATAACCCCAAACGGACAAAATTTACATCTGGGTGAATAAAAGTTCACAGATTTCTATAATGTATTAAAAGAAACTTCCTTTTTCTATACGTTTTAGTCCAGACACCTGACAAACGGTTGCTCTAACACATCTTTCTTCTGAGATTTTCTTAGACACTAACTTTGCAAATACAAATAAACTCTTAGTCTATCATGCCATCACTTCGATATCTAAAGTCCTAGCACATATCTATGGCAAGCTCTTTTACTTTTTATTCGTGAAATATTTTTTTTTCAATAACATAGATATTTCTCCAGCATAGAGATAAATCTCTTTAGCCTATAGAGATATCTCCTTGACTTATAGAGCCATCTTTATGCCTTAGAGAGATATCTCTTTTTGTAAGATAGATATCTCTTTTACTTAGAGAAATATCTTTATAAGCTAGAGAGATATCTCTTCAAGCAAGAGAAATCTAAGTGAGAGAGATATTTCTCTAAGCGAGAGAGATGTTTTTAAAGTTATAGAGATATCTCTTTAACAAGGTCAAAATAAATATCTTTCTTGGTTAGAGACATATCTCTTTCCATTTTCAAAAAGAAATATTTTCTTAAAAAAAACTTTCTTTTTTGCGGAAAAGATATCTCTTTTCCAGTTATCCTTAAAATAGAATAATTAATTATCCCCTTTAAAACAAAAGCGAAATAGGAAGTAAAGTCTCTCGGAAAATGTCGCTGTTATAAGAAAAAGACTGAACATGATTTACCCAGATTGATATACGTACTATGTAGACGAAAATGCTATAAACTCATTGTTTTAAACAAATAATAATAAAACTTAAATATTAAGGAAAGGAAGAAAGTAAGCATAAATTCTCAAATGCAATGGACCAAATTTTCTCAGCTTATGAAATCATCAACTTTAACTAACTTAAAATCTAGACAACACTGAATTACCTGTCATGTTTTGTAAAGCTATAATGTACAATGTAGACTATCATGAATATGTCGAAATTTAAACATACTTGATGGTACCCCCGTGAAAAAAGCTGAATTTCGGTACAGGGAGAAGTCATTTCAAATGGAATAAAATAAAAATAATGAAGAGATATACCTCTTGCAATAAAGAGATATCTCTTTTTTGCTTGAGGTAGACATTTTTGAAAGATATCTTTTTCACTTTGAGAAATACCTTTTTAACTTGGAAAGATATCTCCAAAAGTTAAAGAGATATATCTTTAGGTGAAAAATATATCTCTTTAACATTCAGAGATATGTCTTTTCACGAACAACATATCTCTCAAGGAGAAAGATATTCTGTTCAAGTGGAAGATATCTCTCTAAGTCTAAGAAACATCTCTCTAAGTCTAAGAGATATCTCTCTCCCATAGAGATATCTCTAAAAAAATATGATCAAGAGATATCTCTTCAATTTGAGAGATATCTCTATTTTTAAGAGATATCTCTCTAAAATGAGAGATATCTCTGTATTTTAAGATAAAATTTATTTCCGAATAAATAGCAAAAGAGCTTGCCATAAATACCGTCCAAAAGTTAAGGTCATAGTAAAAGCTTGGAATTTTGTGTAAAAATGTGTCATACTCCAAGGTAAAGGTCAAACGGTCAATTTTGGTTGTTCCCAAAGAAAGGTCTTGTCACAAAAAATACATCTGTGATCATGAAATATGAAAGCCGTAGTCTAAGCCTAGCAAATTTAAAGTTTTTGCCGACAATCAGACAATCGGACGGACGATTTAAAAAAAATTATTTACCCCCGAAACTTCGTTTACAGGGGCATAAATATAATATGTAAACTGAAAACTATTTAATAATGCAGCATTTTTTTTTTTAATTGTTAAAAAAAATAAACTCCTTACATCATCACATGTAAGTACATGTAGACAGGGGAAACGAAACTACCGGTACATGTGCCAATTTTGGGTATGTCTTTTTTAGTTAATCATTTTTTATGCTTCAACCCTAATTTTGTTAAGGTTTTGATGACACTAGACATTTTAAAGGTTCTGAGTAAAACACATTTTTTGGTATCATAGGTGAGAGGCAATTGAATTTAGTATTCATTTTTACAAACTAAACCATCCCTATTTTTATGAGAAGTTTGAAAGTTCATTCATTGAAAACCAAATAACATCTAATTTTTTAAGCAAGCGCCCTTTTTCGCGCCAGATTTAAAAGTAGAGAGCAAAATTTTGTTAAGGGTAAAATAAAAAAAAATTACTATTATGGAACTTTTTAAAGTTTTTTTTCGTGACACCAGGTAGGAAGTGATCTTTTTAAAGATTAAAAATAACAACTGTGAAAATGTAATTATAAACAATTCTATTTTTGTATTATTAATGTTAGGTATAGTATAGCTTTGATTTTGTTTTACAAGCCTAAAAGCTTTCAGAAAAGAACACTTCATATCATAAGGCTGCTTGATATTACTGATATGCATTCGACTTACAAGGATATTCCTCGCAAAACGAATGTTTTTGTATATCAAATGACAAAGGGTCATTATTCTACGGGGCCATTTTTCTACAATGCACACGGAGAAAAACGACCCCAAGGCCATAATTTCTACAAAAAAGCGGGTCATTTTTCTACATAGAATATTGACAAGGGGATCAAGTTTCTAAGTAGAAAAATGACCCCCGGTCAATATTCTACGGAGATCACTTTTCGTCGTTACACTGGGCGGTTGGCACAGACACATAACTTTTTAACGTATGTTTCAGTTTTAGTTTTGATGTAGCTCGACACACGAAAATTAGATCTCCCAAGCAAGAAATGAACAATTCTTTACTGAGGAAAATTAAATTTCTTACACGTTAATTTTACTTATTAGATTTTGGACAAATTCTGCTTCATACGAATAAAAAAGGGGGTCTGCTAAAAAGATGCACAATGGGTACCAATGGGATTTGCAATAGACTGTTAGATGTATACATGACCGTTATAAATTCATAAATTAATTTAATCATTTGATTTAAATCATATCAAATTCGTTTTCATTCAATTTAATATAATATGATATTATGTTTTATGTTAAAAGCCTTAGAAGGAATACATTTTTTTCATCTTTAGGATCCAGAATTCATTTAAGTTTTAACAGACAAAGACAATGAAACAGTCCACTTTTACGATTGCGGGTATTTTCTTGGTTATCACGGAAAGCATAGTCGTGAGTGTTTGTAGTTTTTGCATTTTTGTAATTTCTTGTTCATGTTTTCTTCCATTATGTGACTCAACATTTTGTGTGTATTTCAGAATTTCCTTGTCTTTCATTTGTTTTTATATCTGCAAAGAGAAAAAAAAAACTTCGAATTTATTACATTTCTACTGTCAAATGTTAGTCGAAAAAGTAATTTTACATCCATTTAAATTGATCAAAGATGGCATATCCTTCCCTATATAACGTTGATGCCTGTCCTGGCAACCAGACTGAATGGGAGGCAGCCTCAAGAAGACTGAACTGTACACTGAATTCAAAAGTTTATACGAATAGATACCACTGTGTGGCCACCAGAGACCGATCACGGCTGGTGGAGTTCTGTTATCCACGTTATCGGAGTCTGTTTGGAAAAGGCTGGTATCTTCCTGATAATTAAAACCTTCCTAAACTTCATCACTTCATTACCACCTGAATTAAAAAATTTAAATAAATTCATTCAGTTAATCAAATCACAGATTTGTTGTTAATCTATAAATGTTAAAGAAAAATATTGTTCTTAAATGCTTTATCTTAAAAAATACTTATATTTTACAAGCTTTATCTAAAAAAATACTTATATTTTGCTTACACTCATAAATTAAAGTAAAGAGTAATTAAGCGAGATGATTTTTTTAAAAAAAATACGTATTAGTAGATGAAATATATTTAATATAAAAGAATTCGTATTTTACTGTTCCAGGACAGTGTGTCATATTCGTCCCTCCTCTTACTTTGGACAATTACACCTGTCTTCATTTCAAGAATGGTTGTCCAGATGATAACTATTTCACTGACCAGTTATTCAAGTGTACGTCTCTTCTCTGTAATTGAGTTTCACATCTGGTTCAAATTAAACAATACGATTCCGTGTGTTTTATAAACATTGTGCAATATTTCGTTTTCGAAAGTGACCAGACATTTCATTTCATGATATTTCATTTACTTAGTTTTTTTTCTTCTTTTTTTTCACAGATCCTAGTTGCTTCCAGATTGAACCTGATCTGAAGTGTTTTATTTCTGATGAATCTTGTCTGGTGAAGAATCGGTAATTCATTTAATCATTGATTGGTAAAAAAAAATATGGTCATAAGAAAATCGTGGACGAAATTGATTAAAATGTAATATTTTGGTATTTTGCCGTAGGATTACTACAACGCAAAATGAAGAAGAGTCCACATCACAGTTGTCCATAGGTCAAAACTTGACTAAACAGTTTCATGAAGAGAAAGATTTAGTACCTGTATTAGTTCCTACATTTCTCCTTCTCGGAATCCTTTTCGGAATCTTAATATTTACAATGATCCGATTGAAAAGGAGAAATTTCTTGACAATAAAAAATCCGAAAAGAGGTAGTCAAAATGTCGGGAGCGATGTGACAGAATACTTGCTACAAAGTAAGTATACAACAATGGCGTTTCGAAGTCGAAAACACTTTACATTTGAATTTACAAATAATCTCCTTTCATAAGTTTACAAAAGATTTAAGAACACTGATTTATATCTCCTTTCAAGATAAAACAGAAAATATGAACGAAACCGAATCTATCGAAATATATCAAGGACAGGAAGAGACCAAAGCGGAAGATGAAAATGTAATGGTTATGAGACGTGACTTTCAAAGAGATGAAAAGCACATAGGTAAGAGCAACAATCTTTGAAATATTATTTACACAAGTGTTTCACTTCAATTTATGATCAGTATTAAGTTGACTGCAAAAAAGTGTTATTGTAAAAAGAATGCAAGGATTAGAAACTATTAAAGATGACACAGGCATTTTAAATTTAAGAAATAAAGTCCGCGTTTTCGTGAATGTCGCAGGATAACATCTAAGGTCAAGAAGTGCTGTTTGAAAGAAAAAAAAACCGAGGCGTTGACCGAGGATTTTATATTTCAAACAACATTTTTCGAGACCGAGGAGGTTATTCTGCATCATTCACGACAACAAGGACATTATTTCTATTTAACCATGTTTACTAAATTCGCTAAATACGACTGCATATTTCTTGTGAAGAGAATCGAATTAGGTCACCATGTCTCGATTACGCTGTTACATTTAACACCAGAGGGAACATTTGTTTGCTTACCTGTGTATTGAAAGCAGACGATTTGAGCTTTCGTTATATTAAAAATAGCCTTTTTTTAAATTACAAATTTGTTCGTAAAATGTATTGATTAGTTATAATGAATATACAATAACAAAATTGTGTTTCAGTTTTTCTACTCTATCACGTTGTTTAAATGTGTAGGGAGATCCGTGGAATAGCCCCGCTTAGCTATAAAAACCGACATTCATCAGCAACTTTATGCAGTTTACATTGTTTGTACTGCAAAAGAAGACACTTCGATGTGATCTAAACAAGTATTTAATTCTACGTCTACTCATTGGTAGGCGTAAGTTCGGGCGTAAAGTTAAAATTAAGTAATTTTACTGATTTTAAAACAATTTAGCGAGTTCTTAAGAAAAAGTACAGCTCTAAGACGTCTTAATACAAACATTGTATTATTTAATTATAATTCTATATATTTACATTTGCAACTGTTTTCCTTTATATACACTACTGAAAGGAATGCGTATCTATTACTGTATAAATACAGGTATGGGGTCAAGAGGTCAAAGACGTGCGTATTGATAATCGTTTGACGTTATTTCTCAGGGACGTCATAAAGGGTCGACGCGCGTTCTGTTGATTACATACTTGCCGTTGAGTTTGAAAAATAATGCTTTTCACACGCTAAAAGTCATAATCAGGCAAATATAAAGTATGGATAAGTCACAAATGTAAATATAAGTAATAAGGTATCATTTTAAAACATCTATAGGGCTATAAATACGGGTTGGTACGAGATTAAATTCATCATAAAGCCCTTATGGGATTTAATCTCGTGACCAACCCGTATTTATATCCCGATAGATGTTTAAAAATGATACCTTATTTCTTAAAAAGAGTGCGGGGTGGGGGTTAACAACCACTTGGGGACGTAGTTGATTGGAGTAATAACGTAAGATTTAAATAAACTTCAGAATAAAAGATTGTGGTATATTAGAAATTTCTTCGATTCTTCGATTTCTTACATTTTGACAAGGCATTCACACACATTTATTTGTTGTATTGCATTTTTAATCGACTTTACAAATATTACTTTATTTATACATCCGCCTGAAAAGCGGGAGGGTATATTACAGTAATCGAAATGACCGTCCGTCCGTCTGTTACGCTTTTGGGTGCAATTGTGTCTTTTTGGTTTGACTCATATTTTGGGTTTCCCATCGCATAACATGGACACTGCCATTATATTCTTATGGGAGGTGGGATATCCATAAAAAATTGTCTCTATTGAAAAAAAATCCTAAAGATATATTTTTTGAAGACAAAAAGATCGGTCTCAAAAGTACAGTCATACTCTTTCTGGTAATTTTCTACATTTAACTTAAAAGAATAAATAATTAATCTTATAGACAAATAGGTTTTTTTCTCATGTTCAAAGAGTCCATTTTTTTAACATGAAATCGAAGAGAGGATCCAGAACCTCCCGAATTTGCAGATTAATTAAGATTTAATGTACAGAGTAAGAGGCGAAGGTAATTTTTTTTTCTAGGTATGTGTATCTGGGACAAGTGAAGTCCCCTGCAAATCAGTTTACCAGTTTAATAAATCTCTTTGTTATTTAACAACATAGAGATCATACATTTTATTATAACATATATACATATATGCGTGAGCATAACATATAACATTTATACAAAGTGTTCTTAGAATCAAGTATTTCCATATAATAATTGTTTACATTGATGTCAACCTGGAGGATTGACTCTATCGTTTACAATTTTAATAAATGAACAAAGTTTACTCAATAATCCAACATTTTTGGAAGAAAACAATTCATTAAACTTAATAACATTTGGTCTTGAAAAATAATGTTTCGGAATATACAATTTTCTTTCATCTTTTAACTTTTCACAGCATAAAATATAGTGGATTTCGTCACCAAGATCATTTTTACATAAAAGACATATTCTATTAATTCTTTAAGTACCTTCCCATCTTCCTGTTTCAATTGGTAATTTATGGTTTGTTGTTCTAAATCTAGCTAAAATTTGTTTCTTATAATTACTTAAGCCGCTATCTACATAAAATTTGCATCCAAAGTGTAAATTTGTAAATAGTTTATATGTCACACCTTTTGAAGACTCATTACAGGTTGAATTCCAATCAGGTTGAAACTGATCTAGTAATTTTTGTTTCAAACTTTTAATAAGCTAAGTTCTATTAAATAATTGATTCTGATTCCAAATATTACTATATCCACAATTGTCTAAAATTGATTTCAAATCCTTTAACCATTTAGATTCATGTCCATTATCAAATTTTGCAAGAAGTAATTTATACATTAAAAAAACAATATTTTGATTGTTTTCCATGTAAAATTTTTGACCAGTATGCACTAATTCTTGTTTGGATATGTATAATTAAAGGTACTCTACCTAATTCACCATAGATCATAAAATTTGGAGTACTTGGTTTTAAATGAAAAAGCATTTTACAGAATTTTAAATGTACTCTTTCTACCATTTCAACATTACAATAGCCCCAAACTTCACAACCATACAATAAAATTGGCACCACAATCTTGTCGAACAGATATAATTGGTCATATAAAGAAAGATGTAATTGGTTACCCTTTTTCAAAATACCATACATAGCTTTCGTTGCTCTTTCAGTAGCATATTGTTTTGTCTTAATAAATGAGCCTGTTTTAGAGAACATAATTCCTAGATATTCAAAATGTTTAACAATTTCAATTTCTTTGTTATTGTAGTAAAAAACTTTATGTGGTATAAGTCCCTTTGCGAAAATCATTATTTTTGTTTGTTTTTTTTCAATATTAACTTTTAGCTTCCATTTTTCGCAATACAATAAAAAACTGTTCAACTGATTCTGTAAATCATCGGGTGAATCCGATAGTAAAACTGTATCATCCGCATACAAAATAATCAACATTTTTAGCAAAATACCAAGTTCCATATTATTAACAGCTATTCTGGATTTACTTTCAGAATACATTTTCACTATAACTTCAAAACATTTTCCAGTAATATTATTTTGAATGAGTTTTTGCCATAGTCCTATTTTCCATACATTGTCAAAAGCAGCCTTAAAATCTAAAATGCACAATATAGTTTCTTTTTCAGTAAAAAGGATAATTCGATAAGCTATTGTAAAGTGAAAATATTATCTATTGTAGAGTAATTTGATATGAAACCCCCTTGATTTTCATTTCGTATATAATATTGCTCAGCATAATTATTTAATCGTTTAGCTAAGATGGATGTGCATAATTTACCCATGCAACTTAGTAAAGTTATAGGTCTATAGTTTTCAGGGTCATTGTCGTTACCCTTATTTTTATAAATAGGCAATATATCACCAACAATCCCAGCTTCAGGCAAAATTGCTGAGTTAAAAACAATATTAAATAACATAACATATACAGGTAACATAATACTAGCAGAGGATTTTATGTATTCATTATAAAGAGCAAGAGCCATCTAATGCATTAAATGGCCCTGTACTTATATCAATTAATTAACTATCACCATCTTTCCCATTGCATATATCAAAATAATTCCAATATTCATTTTATTTATTGATTACCTGTGTTTTGATTGGACGTGAACACGTTTTAGAAAAAGTTTACACATCGATGAATTTTTCAATCAGAACTACTTTCTTGACGAAGCTTCTGGGCTATCGTATAAAGAATGAAAAGTTATTTCTGGTCTTTTTAGCTAAATATTGAACACAAGAAACTTCACATTTAATTAAATAAAATAAAACTGGCGACAAACAGGACTGACAGACGGGAATATTATATTTATGTCACTGTCGGATCACTAGTGTGAATTTTTAAAAAATCGCTGATCATGCTGTCATTTTCTACACGTTCCATATCAGCTCAGATGGTATCTTTGTGATAGGGAAAAGAAACGTACCTCATACTCTTTCCTTATCAGCATCAAATTCATATATTTACATCCTACAGATCCCATATTCTCCATAAATCTTTGAACGAACCAGAGCAAATCGAGGACGTCGTCGGTCTGCTACTTTCACTATGAGCGTTGTCGTTAGTCAACATGCCATGGTCACCGTGAAGTACGATTATTCTGGAGAATACGCGTATTTACAATATTTGTTGACTTAAACAACATTCAATGAGTTTTTATAAGTTTATTTATTGATTGTTTTGGCAATTTAAGTTGGATTTAATCGATATTCATCTTGTATTCGTTTCTTTGCGGCATGAAGTATTCCTACGCCGTACAAAATAACGGATTGTATGGCGGCCTCTAAGAGAAATAATTTTAATAATTTTAAAAATTCGTAATTGGAATTATAAGAATTAAACGTTCTTTTTTTCAGAATTTATCGATGTGTAAACTCTGCCTTTTTACTCACAAACTTTACATAAAAGTGCTTCGCACTTTTATTCAGTTTGTGAGTAAAAAGGCAGAGTTTACACATCGAAAAATTCTGAAAAAAGAACGTTTAATCCTATAATAATTAGACACTGGGTGCTTTCATTTTCTATAATAAAATTTCGATTTGAGAATCCAGATATTGGAAGACAGGCTTTCAGAAATTACAATGTTCTTTAAATTTGGAGAAAACATGCGTATTTGACTACCTTCAGCAAAGAATTAAAATATGAGCACAGCCCAAGATCAAAAAAATAAAATATGTTTGTTTGATTTTTAGAAGCAGGGCTTTCATTATATATTTGCATATTTTGGATCAGAGGTTGTACTCTCTATGAAATACTGAAAACAATGCTTCAATTTTAGGTCATTTTCAAAGGAATTTACAGGATACGAGGAAAATGACGCATTTTATGACGTCATAATGCATTTACGAGATGGGAAATTACGTCACAATTAATAGATACGTGGTCAACAACACTCGAAGTGATAAATACTGCATTTGGAACCTAATTTGAGCGATTTTGATTTTTTAGAAATTCTCAGGGACAAATAAGGCCCAAAGTGGCTCTTGCTCTTTCATCACTTCCGGCACTTTTGTTATTTTTAATATCTTCAATTGCGTGTTTTATCTCATCTTCAGTTATCACTGAGTCTAGTTCTTTATTAGTATATGTATTTCTAACCTCATTTGATAGAAGTTCGTCACTATTTACATCACCGGTACCATTATTTACATTTTTTAAAATAATTGTAAAATTCATCAATATTAATATAACATTTTTTGTTGCTCGGTCTTTTATTAATTAATTTCCAATAACTTTTTGGATCGTTACTTCTGAGTTTTCTAATTTTTTCATAATTAAATTTCTATGTTTTTCATACTTTTATCCATCGTATTTTTATATTTACGTTCATTGACACGTGCTTCTTCTTTTAAAATGCTTGAACGATATTTTCTAAACATTCGTTTTGATTTTCTATAATTTTTTTGTGCTATTTTGCATTCTCTATTAAACTTTTCTTTTCTGTGGTAGTTTATTGTGAGTTTGATGAGCATGAAATATTCCAAAAGTTTTGCGTGCCGAGTTAAGCAGCAGATCTGCAGTATCTGAAAAGATTTCATTAACCTGGTTTTTATTTAAATCATTGCATGATATCAATATTGCTCCAGTTGTTTTTTAATTTTCTTAGAACGTATAAATCAATATTTTGACAAAATTCTTCTGTTTTTTCATTATCCCATGGTTTTATTTTCTGACAAGAGAAATTATTTTTATTTTTTATTCTTTCTTCTTTAGTTTGGCAGTTATCATTTGAGGTATATGAGTTCAAACTTATTTCACAAAGTAGTGGCATATGGATATCGGAGTATAACCTTTTGAATTCTAGTACAGAAAAATTTTGCACATGTTTCAAAAATTCAACACTACATATACAATAATCGATAACACTTGATTTTGTTGAAGTAAATTTACCCTCTTCTAATCTTCCATTCAATAAATACATATTGTTATTTTTACAAAAATTTAATAAAATGTTTCAAAGATTATTCTTTGTTTTATCTAATGATTTTCGTTTCCTTGATACATTTATCTTTTGTAATTCAAATACATTTGAGAGACGGACTAAACTAGGATCATCTAACTCAAGATCTTGATTTGATATGTCACCTGATTCAATAAAATCATCTCTATCTCAAGTTCTTGCATTAAAATCTCCAATTAGGCAAATACAACCAAATTCACTCTGTAAATTCAAAAATTCAAGTTCAATTTCTTCAAAAGCTTCCCTTAAACTATATATAGAACTTTTTGGTGGTATATAAACAATACCTAAAATCAAGTCTTTATCTGAATTAATTAAAGAAGATATTAACAAATTTACAATCTGTGTGAACGATAGTTACATAATATTTGATAGTTTTTTGTATCCAATTACAATACCACCAGAACGTCTGTTTGAAAATATGTGCCTATTTTTAGCATCAAAGAAAAAATAATTGTGATCAATCGGTGTAGTATCATCTGTTTTTGTCTCCGTGAAACACAATATATCAAAAGAAGAGATAAATGTTGAAAATTCTGGATAATTCATGCGTCTACTGAAACCACAAACTTTTGATCCTAAGATTTTAAGTTTGCAATCATTTTCCGTGGATGAATCAAGAGAGTCGGTTGGGTTACTGTCCACTAAATTTTCACGTGGTAGATTTCCTCCTAGGTTATCCTACCTTATTGAGCCGCGTCTGTGGAGTGGTCGAAATTCACGGGCCATTGGAGTTAGGAGCGGATCTACATTGTGTGGTGCCGTTGGTGCGTTGTATGGGTTTTTCTGATCGAAATCAGTCGCCACGAATCGTTCGCCGTTGATATAGAGTTTATCCATAACCAGTTGTGCTCGGATGCCCTGCCGTTCAAGCTCTTTGTAGTGCGGGTATAATATTTTCCGATTATCGCTTATTTCCTTGGGAAATTGTTCGAATACACTGAATTCTGAATTACCTTAATCGCGCGGACCTCCTCGTTTCCGTAGATCAGTGATCACCGTAATTGCAGTTTTTCAGACCTTTTCACGATCCTTAAAGTTTACAAACTTTGCCACAACTGCCCGAGATTTTGCCTCTTGCTTCTGGCTCATGCGATGTACTCGATGAATTGGGATTTCATCCGTTATTCCGAGTTTTTCAGATATGAACGTTTTTAGTGCTTCTACACATTGCTCCGATGTTTCATCTTTTGGTTCATTAATTCCAACAAATATAAGGTTATCACGCATGGACCTTGCTTGTAATTCATTTTGCTGGTCTTTTAGATCTTACATTTTATTTGTCATAATAGTCATTTGTTCTCTAAGTGCTTCACTCTCTTTTTCTAAATTCTCATGTATTTCAAGGACAGAATCGGGAGGGAGGGGTCTCATAGGCAATTAGAGATTTTTAAATTGAAAAAATGTTATTACTTTTATTATATTGATGTTAGACGGTGATAATTACACAGTTAAGTTCATGAAATGAGTTATTCCTAAAAATTATTCCTATTTTTTTTTTCTCTTAGACAAACATTGATGCAGAAATCTTTATTTTTTATGATTTTGTCTTTAAAAAGTATAAATCTTGTACATTCATGTACGATAAGATAATCTGAGCACATGTAAAGCACATGTAACGTAACAATATACATGTGTTTAATTTTCTGCATAACATATTTTAATGAAAAAAAAATAGAGACTAACTGTAACTTAATTTTTAAAAGGGAGACCACACAAGCAAAGAATTTCTGTAAGAATATCTTTGTAGTCATCTCTCGTTCTCTCTCTCTCTCTCTCTCTCTCTCTCTCTCTCTCTCTCTCTCTCTCTCTCTCTCTCTCTCTGCCTACTTGTACAACGGTACATTAAATTAAAGCTGCAGATAGTAAAGAATTTTTGCCTATAACTGCATGCACCTAGAGTCTAGTATTTCAAAGTCAACAGCTGAAACACTTTCGATTATTTAGTATCTAGTATTTCGAAATAATTTTATGATCTTTTGTGCAATTCTAATAAGCAATAAGAAATATAATGAATCATTTGAAGTGAAAAAAAGTTAATAGACTACGAAATGATCGTAACTTAGTATGTAAACGTGTAAAATTTATTTCTTGACTCAATTAAGATGTGTACATATAATATATTATATATATAAACTGCTATACATTAATTTTGCATTTGATTAAGCATACATTCCTTATGAAAATAAAGTTTTAAAATCTTATTCTGTCTCAAACTCTTCGTATTTTATGATTATCAAAGGCAAAGTCATTAAAATGTTTCAATTTCGGAAAGTGGGGGGGGGGGTTGTAATTAAAATTCAAAATTAAATAGTTTAGCTTAATTCTGATATACAAGTACGATCCTTTTCTTAAAAAAAATCTTTTACTAAAAATCGATTTCTTATAATATACATGTCTCCTTCTTGACCCTATATATCCATGCATGTTTCAATCAGTCCAAGTGTCTGTTAAACTAAAATTTGTGTTATGTGTACTTTTACGTGCTACAATTATATACATATTTGTAAGTAGTGGAGAATGTTTATGTTTTTGCGCCTGCGCAATGCAACGTTGTCAAGGACTTAATCCTGTGTCTAAGCATAAAGTTTACGACTAGATTTATGCCACTTGGTAAGACGCAAATTACGCCCGACTTAATTTTGGCGTAAGCTCCGGAAGTACACCAAAGTTAAGGCCTAAATTTAAGACTTTTGTTGAAACGGGCCCCAGCTGTTCAGCATGTGTGAGCGATTTCCAAATATGGAAGTGAAGAACAATAATTGAAAGTAACTGTAAAGACACTTCATATAAACGTAAATATTTTTTGTCCAATCAGAAAAAAAACACATTTTAAAAGAACAAAAGAGGATATGTACTTTTTTCCAAAAGATTTTTGGACAGAATATCAATGGAACAAAATGTTATTTTTCGAAGGAATACGCAATATTGTTTAAATATTATTAATTAATGTAGCAATATAAAGTTTACCAAAACGTTCTACATTCGGTATACATACAAGGTATACTCGTAGATCTACTGCACGCAAGTAGTTTTAAAATATCATGGGTTTTACGAGTGCGGGATACAGAAGCCCATTTAGGACCTATCAAAAAAATATTTTTGAATTCGTTATAACGATTATTTGAATTCGTTATAACGAATTTAATTTGTTATAACAGATTCATTGAATTCGTAGCGGGATGAATACCATTTTCTTTATACATTTTGAACTTGAATAAGGGTAGGAGTTAAAAAAGAAAAAGGGAAAGAAGATGAATTATTTTTTCATCATAAACTGGACAATTTTATCGTACAGATTAATTTATTAATTAAAATTCATATATCCCGAATACAGAAATCTCCATGCCGGTTATTTATAACTGAAAACTCGGGGCATAATTATATCAAAATTTTAATGCAAGTTCATTATATGGCATTGCTGCCTCATAGTGATATATATTTATTCTACTGAAATTTATTCTACACTTTTCAAGGAATTTTTGTTTACTGTAAAATTATTAAGTATACTGCTTTATTCTCAAGAATAGAAATGGAAAATCTCGTTTGAGCAAAAAACACTTTAAAAACGTTTTCTGTTTGTATTCTCATGCCGATATCTGATTAGTCAGAAGCATTAGCAATCTGTTTATTCAGAGTATTTATAACAATTGCAAGTGACGGTTATCGTTCTTGACTTCCATATTTGGATATCGTCCATAGCCTCTGAAGGTTATACAAAACGAGCAGCATATGTTAGGCATTTAAGTGGACAACAACGTTTTACTCACGTAACAATATCAGCGATCACGTGTGTTTTTGCAAGAAAGACCATAAGACAAAAATTGCGGAATATAGACTCCAATCGCCTTGCAGTATGTCTTTGAGAACAATATAACCCCACATTTATTCAATAAAACAAGCTGCTGTCCTTTAAAAAAGAACTGCAATACGAGGACGATATGCATGTGTTTCTAACCAAAATTCAATTTAATAAACGTTTAAGTTGTAGTGAATATTCATGTAGGTTTGTTCACATTTTCTACAATGATCTGCCAACTAATGACTGAGTATGGTCTCATATATTATCTCCGATTAGCCTTTAGTTTTGTCAGTTTAAACAATTGGGCTATTTTGATACATGTAACCCCATAATGGCTGGGACTTGACACCTATTCTGGATTAATACGGAAGGAATCTATCATAGGAAAAGTAAATCTGATGGCACATGTGTAGCACTGTTCTGTAGTACGCAGATTTAAAAACAGTTGCTACAGACCTGTATCAAAGGGTATTTGAATTGCTGAAATATCAAAATTATTTTGCGATCCTTTATGCATGAAACTATCGCCAGTGAAAACTTGACATGTACTATCTTTTAAAAGCTAGAACTAGTTGTTGAATGACGTTTTTATTCATTTCAAGTTGTTAAGTTACATGTATCTATATACCGCAAGTTCTTCCTACTTTTTAATATGATTGTGCCATAGAATCAATTTTTAGTTTGTGTATAAAAGTATATGTATAATAGAGAAATTTGGATCCGTCAATGAGTACATAAATACGATATGCGCGTTTAAAAGCGCGCTTTGCGAAAAAATGGCATATTCTTATTCGAATAGGGCGAATTATTCTACGGGCAAGTTGCCTAAGGGGCGTAGTCTCTAGCATTTTTGCGCATGCGTAGCCTGTCGTTTGCCCATGGCATCCGGTTGAACCTCGCTTATATATTTACTGCATGGACCTCACTCACCTCAGGGTCCACGCAATGAATTGTTTATAATTGTAAGCAAAGAAATGATAGAATGGCATTTCTTTTTTGTTCCTTTCAATCTCCTGTAGATTTTTTTATACAAACGTACAATTCCTGTAGAATCTTTGATAACCAATAATATAATACTCATTCAACAGATTAGTATTTTAAAGCCATATTTTTTTCTCATTTGCTAATCCGACGCCAATAATAATAGTCCATAGTTGCTTTGCAAATATTTATGATTTTTTATTAAGTTTCAAAACTGAAAAATAATAATTATCATGTTAAGAACACTGAAGGTCGAATTAATTCAAAGGTGGTTGAGGTACATTTCGGAATATAATATAGCATGCTGAAAACTGAAGCGCAATACAACTTTTTTTGCTTAAAATGTATTAATTTGCTTGTCACTTCCTAACCTCGTTTCTGTAAAAAAAAAAAATAACTTATCACGATGTAGTCTGAATGAAACATATGTAGATAACGAACAGTATTCAAATTCAAAGTCTATAAAACAGTACAAAGTATGAACAGAGCAAAGATGGGCCTCCAAAACATCAGAAGTGGGATCAGGTGCCATGGAACAGTGAGCATCCCCTGACGACCGGTCACATCCGCCATGTTCTCCTTGTCATGATCAGGAAAATAACTGAAAATCCTTAGCTGATTCAGTGTGTAAATAAAAGACTAACAATATATGAAAAACATCAGACAGCATTTGAGTCAATGATAAATTGTTTATGCTGACAAGGCTATTGTATCGACCATATCTTAAGAAATGATGACTTTAAAAGGGACGGCTCATATTCTTGTTTATCAACTTCTTTGTCAATAATTTGCCCCGTTTCAGAAACTGTAAATACGTTCGTACGTAGAAAATGTTTGTTCTTGCGTATCGAACCAACTGATATATAAAGACCCCGTGAGGATAGAAGTATGTTGCTGCATAAGTAAGGGAAGTTGTCGGTTTTTATGTTAAGTTACAACGTTTATCAAAGAGCTTGGTTCTTAAAGCACCATTAACGTCTTTTCAAGAAAAAAAATCCAAATATGAAACAAATGTGTCAGACTCTGTGGTATCTTTTATTTCAAGCTCACCGGGATATATCGTATGGAAATAAGAAGCGACGTTACCGATGTAAAAGGACAATACGTCGTCGATATATCTAAATTTCGAGTTGAAGGCCACATCAAATGGTTTATTCTTTTCAAATATAATATGTTGGACAAAATATGCTTCATATGGATACCGAAATAGGTCTGCTGAAAACGGGGCGCAATTGGTACCAATGGGAATTCAATGGATTTTGGAAGACCATGTCTCCAAAAATCGCATACATGTAGATATTATCAATCATAAACAAAAATCTTTCTAATGTCAACTTTAAAGTACTTGTGTTCAATCAAAATTCTTTTTATTTTAGCAAAATGACTTTGCAAATGACATATAACAAGGCAAGTAGATGTACGAGTTCCATTTTTCTTGAAAAAGCAGGTGTCGTTGATATCAAATAGCCTGGAAATTTTTATGGTGTGGAATGGTTTAAAGCTGTTAATTTTGGTAAAATCGTGTAATTTAAAATTGTTCAAAAGTTCTTTGGAATTTTAAAGATTCTCACCACTTCTTTCATAAATTGTAGCTTAGTACTCTAGAAATTTCATATTTACTATTGCAAATATCTTAGTGAGGAGTAAAGAAAGAGGCTTGCTTTAGCATTTACAGTATCCAGCTATGTATCTTTGTTTGTAAGGATCTTTATGAATTCGGAATACAACACGAATATGGTAGTTGAAATTTATTTTTGTTTTTTAGGATTTTAAAAATATTCAAACCTGACAAACATATATGATTTTGAAGAATCTTTTTCTTAGAAAGGAGTCGCCCGCGTGGCGCAGTGGATAGAGCGTCTGCTCTAGAGTCGCGAAGTATGGAGTCAATCCTTACGTCGCGGGTTCGAATCCCACTGTGAGACGTGGAGACCGGTCCTTCGGATGAGACCGAGGTCCCGTGTTGCAGTAGGCACGAAAAAACACCCCCCCCCCCTGCTCAATGGGCATGAGTGCCGAGTATTGGACAAAATTTGCAGCTCTCCATCGGCAAGTCGTGGCGTCTCCATAGGAGTGAAAAATTCTCTAGAGGGACGTTAAACAATATACATTCAATCAATCAATGTTAGAAAGGAAACTATAAGTTGTATTACCACTTCTTTGTTGGTAAGGACCGGTACGTACTGACCATGTAATCTATTTAATTTCATTCACTTCTGGATTGTTGAATACAGAATGATATAACGGGTATGGTTTTCACATTGTTCCTAAATCTTTTAATACGAGATTGTAACATAGATCTGATAAATTTAATCCAGAGGCATGCCGACAAAGTGTCAACTTCTTATTTTATCTTATTTGGCCCAACATTCTGATTTAAACGTCTACATAATCCTTAATATTTATGAAATTCGTGCCAGTTGAAGGATTGGGGTGCCCTATATTTAGGCCCTTAAAATGATTGATCTAAGGTTTTTGTTATTAACTGTATTTACGTCACCTGTAATAACGTTTCCAGCAGGACTATCGTTATTGGGTGAAGAAGAACAAATGTTTCTTGTAATTAAAACGTTTGGAATCAATAGTCAATGTATATTCATGGGAAATACAAGGTGAAGTCTTTAATTTGAAATATGGTGGAATACCAGACTCGACCTTTTTGTGATTAAGATTATTACTCATAGTAACTTTATCAATTCCTTTGTTGGCATATTGAAGTTTGAGGAAAAGTCGTATTGTTAAGTCATGTTAGTTGCATTTTGTTCAGTAAAAGGGGGTTTTAAAAAACGATTTGCAAGATCCTTAATCATGTTCGAATTTTTCGAATCCAAAACGTTCTCCTTGTCTACGGAAAGGTGTGCTCAGTGAAGGACTATTGGTATTTTGGTAAATCTTTCATTGAATTCTACCTTTCATTGACAGAACAGAATAATCTGGTAAATCAAAATGTTTGTATAAAAGTTGTTGTCCCCCATTATTTATTTGAAATCTTTGACCTAATATTCTTTTTATAAAGTGATCCCTTGGTTCACCAACATCAAGAAGTCCACACAAATTACATTCTATTCCGTAGACAACATTAGAAGATTTGCAGTCAAGATTTTCAAAAGTTTTTGTTTTAAAGATCTGTCTGGGAAAATTACTGGTGAAAGAATTGTAAGTTATCCAAATGTCATGGACTTTGCAGAACATTTTGAAATAGAACACATTGGACACGAGAAGGAATCTTCAAAGGATATCTGTAATGAAAACCTTACATTCTTTCAATTTTTTGTATGAATTATTGGTTTTATATCAAGACTGGGAATCTGAACACTCGGAATATGACATATGTTTAATATCCCTGAGGATTTTTCGAGAGACACCAAATTAACTCCTTGAGTTTGTGTCCCTTATAGACTCAAAGGTGTGACGCTTTTTTATACTGGGCGACATGCCTGCTAGTATCATTTTGTTATTCTGTGTACTAGTGAATGAATAGGTACAGAATGACAAGTATCCTCGGGGACAGACTGTCTACCAACCAAGAAAGTTAAGGTTAGGTAGAGGCTTTTCTATGCAAATGAGCCAATGAAAATGCTTAATATATGTAATTTCTACGCAGGAAAGGATCACGCTTATTTCATTATACATACTTAGTACACACACCATGATAAAGCAACTGCACATTATGATGTCATATTATGACGTCCTTGCTCTTTCCAATTCAAGGTAGTAAACACATCAACCAATAAACGACGGCGCAAGGGCATATCCTATATAATTTTAAATAAATAAAGTAAAATATTAAACATTTGTGTTAAGAATTGATACAAAAAATAACTGCACAACCCCTAGGCGCTTTCTCAATTGATAAAAAAAATCAGGAAACTTACACCGGACAGTGGATTTTTACACTGTTTCAACCTAAAGCTTTTGAAAAAGTTACTCAACCTTTGCATTATCGACATTTGTGCAGAAATATAATAAACCCTTGTAATATTCTGCGTCTAATAACACCTTGTTTCTGAAGAACAGAATTATGTATGCCCTTGCGCCGTGGCTATTTTGTTCATGTTCCTCATCAATTAATCTAGTACAGATCTATGACGTTGGTATAGGAAAACAAGTTTTAACTGTTTCTGGGCAATAAGTTTAGCCTTTATGCGTACAATTAGTTCATTGCACTGAAACCTCAATACGTTGCCATAACTAACTTGCGCAGCAGATATACATGTTTGGTGATAAAATAAATAAGTAAGAAAATGAACAGTATTCAAGATCAAAAGTCCACAAAACAATACAAAATGGGAGCAGACTAAACTTAGACCTTACTATATCAAACACAGAACTTACCAGAGTTTCTAGCAGAGCTACTTTGAACTGATCGGGCTTTATAAGAAAAAGTTACCATTAATATACAAATTTGGAACTGTATTTTCGAAAATATGGGAGTGATTGAAGATATTAAAATTCATACTTCCTGAATCATTTAAATTCCATGCAGTAGGAAGAAGGATATGGAGATAACTAACAGTATTCAATCTCAAAGTCCATTAAACAATACAAAACAAGAGCAGAGCAAACACGGACCTCCGAAACATCAGAGGTGGGATCAGGTGCCATGGAAGAGTGAGCATCCCCTGCTGACCGGTCCACAAACTGATTTTCTTGCATGGCGTACTAAATGATACTCGTGACGTCATGAACTGTATTTTTCCATATTTTCTTTAAAAGTTGCAGAAGGCATCAATTTTAATGGAATCTCCTTCAGATTATATAGAGAGCATGCATCGCCCACAAAAATAAAAAAAAAAATGAATTTTTTAAGGATTTGATATAACTTATCTGAAAATGATAGTGGATGAAGGCTGCGGGAAATAACCCTTAAAATGAGTAATTTAGAGGCCTTTCTGTTTAAAAATTTAAAAATATACAAAGTTAACAACTTGAATGTGATATTCAATAGCAATACATATTTTCGAAAAATATATATATTAAATAATAAAAATCGATTACTTACTTTCTGCTGAAGATCTTTATCTGTGTGTAACGTGACCCGATCTTGGGTGTTACAAAAATTATGTGGGTCCTCTTATTCCTGAGATTTACCTTGATTAATCAACAAGATTTGTTTATCTATAAAATGAATTTATTCAAACAATAACAATAATGATTTATGATTTATAAAATACAAACAGAGTATACTTATGGATAATGGGACAGGATATATATATAAGGGTCAGCTGATTGGGTTCCTCAATATCAACAATGGGACAATCTGTTCAGCTGATTATGGTTGGGTCAGGATATATATATATATTCAGCTGATTGGGTTCCACAATATCAACAATGGGACAATCTGTTCAGCTGATTATGGTTGGGTTAGGATATATAATAATTAGGTAGATTGGGTTACCCAAGATTTGATATTGGGTCAATTTACCCAATGTGATGGCCTCAGTTTTTACCCAATGATGGGGAGTTGGGACTCTGAGTTGGTCAGATGTTAAAGGGGCTGACCAACCCCCCAGACTGAAGAAAAAGTCTAAAGTGCCTTCTTTATATACCTTTTGGTATTCCGGTGCGAATTAGTTCACGCGCGAATAACAAGCGGTACCACCAGTATTCGCGCGACGTTTGTATGGTAACACTCATAACTTTTGCATCAAGTAAAAGCTTTATCATTACAAATGCGGGAAAAGGGATGATTTGTTGATTGGGAATTGTTTTGGTAACGATGCCAAGTTGGATTTGGGTACCTTGATTTAATAACAATGCCAGGCGGCTATTTGCTATTACGATTGGGCTGAACTATGGAGGAAATTCGGGTTTGTACATGACAAACAAACGATATTATTGAAATAAATAAAGACAATGAATTATAAAGCATACATAAATGACATACGATGATTGGTAATATTCCCATGATATCTCTAAATAAAATTACGATACGTAGATTAAATATTCAGGGCATAAATAGGGGTGATCCAATCTGTGGGTATTTTTAGTCATGGGGGAAATCCGTAACACTGCTCCCCCTCCAGGAAAACATTCGTCCCGAATGTTGGATCGTTTTATCAAGTCTCATTTTTGAGACTATTTATCATGGGAATATTGTCATGGAGAGTAATATTTACAATAAACACAATCATGGGCCACAATAATACATACATATCAATACTTACAATGTGGTCAACAAATTATAATCATAGGCATGAATAACAAAATTATGAATAACAGTTCATAAATCATCAATACATTCACTTTTACCATAATGTTTTTGTTCATTACAGTTCATAACTTCTTACCAATCCTGGATCCATTGGAACAGAAAAGCCATGACGGACACAAATCACAGAT
This sequence comes from Saccostrea cuccullata, assembly GCF_032062105.1. NCBI lineage: Eukaryota > Metazoa > Mollusca > Bivalvia > Ostreida > Ostreidae > Saccostrea > Saccostrea cuccullata. Next base: position 66,479 of record NW_026938051.1, on the reverse strand, counting down.
CTCGATCCATACCATGAATATTCACAATTATAATGTTCACAAAGTCATACGATAGAGTCCTTTGAAATATCCAAAAGGTCCAGTGTGCGTCCATGTATTACAAATCCAGCGTCATTGGGAAATGTCCAGGATCAATGTCCGGAAGTACATCATACGGCGTGGAAGGCTCCGGGTCCCTCACGGCAAGGTATGAACTAGGGATCATCATGTCTCGGTTAAGTGATGGGTATGGTACATGTGATTTTCCAACATTATTTTGTAATTTTCCATTGTAGGGGTAGGACAAGGTTGGGGAACCTGTTAGGGCTCTTTGGAGTTTGTCGAAAGCTTCATGGCAATTTTCACTCAAATGGAACTCTTTCTTGGATCCATTTGTAATTTCTTTTGGGACATTCTCAACATTCATACATAGCAAGTGGTTTGGAGTTTGAGAGCCGAGCTCTTGGCTACAAGTATTAATGGTTTGGGTATTGGTTGGGTCTTCCAATACATTTAGTATTTTGTCATCACATTTGACTGTGGCACAATGGGTATTTTCATTCACATTCATGTGACAAACTGTGACTTCTCTGTCTACAGTTTCAGGGGGAATCAACAAATCATTTTTCTCAACAAAACTTGGGATAGGTTCTATTTTTCCAACCTCATCCTTAAGTAAAGGGTAATCTACCTTTTTGGGATCAACATAATCACAATGGGGAGGATTTCCAATATCCTCAGCAAGACTTATCTTGCCACAAGACACAGTTTTTACACAAGATTTACTAAAGCAGGGAATGTCTAGACCCTGTACCTTTAGTTTCATTTTTTTCACAAAAAGGTCACATGAATTCTGGGTCATAAAATCTAGTCCCAATATACATGGGTTTTGTATGTCGGCCACAAGTACTTTATGGGTAACTTGAAAATTTTCAAGGGATATTTTGATTGGGCATTCTCCCTTAACTGGGATTGCAGTACCACTTGCCGATGTAAGTTTGATAGATACTGGGGTAATTTGGGGCTTTTCCGCAGTATCTAAATTTTCAAAGAATTGGGTGCTGACAATAGTCATACTAGCACCCGTATCTACTAGTATATTTGTTTCTTTATTTCCAATTTTTCCAGTAACATAAATTCCATTATTTTCCCCAATTATATCTCTCACTAAAATTTCTTTGGGGATGGGTTCAGTACAAGGGATATCTTTCTTGGATTCAAATTCTGTTTTATTTTCAATATTAGGTTCGGGTTTTAGTGAGAGAGGTTGAGCCATATTTAATGGCAAGTATTCGGGCCTGCCCCTTGAACCTGTCGACTTCCGACCCCCGAATTCGACGTTGGGTAGTTTCCCTGATTTTGGGGTTGGAATTGATTTTGACTTGGGTTCTTTGGGTAATTTTTCCAATTGTTGGAATTTCCTTGGTAGAGTGAACCTTGGGGTCTGGGTCCATAATTTGTTGGTCGATTGTTTTGGTAGTTGGGTTTGGAGTTTTCATATGAGCCCATATTGGAATAATGTGCATAAGGGGTTTCTGTCAAATTATGGGTAGGCATTTGACAATTCCTTACTAGAGTTCTGATTTCTTGGGTAAGGGATTGTAGGTCATCCCGCAAGTTTTGGATGGGTTCAGACACTTCTGATTTGTTAATGGCATGAACAGTTTTATTTCGTTGGGCGTCTGCCAATCTATATGTTTCCAACCGAATGGCCAAAATTTCAGCTTCGTTTATGTCTTTGGGTTTGGCTTCCCTTAACCTTAATCGCATATCTAGGTCTGGTAGGGCATCAATGAATTGATCAAGGGCCAGAATGCTGATAATGGTTGGGTCAGCCGTTGGGTAAGCTTGACGAGTTAGCTTTTTAATGGATTGGGCCAATTCGGGTAAGGATTCATTTGCACCCCTAGTTTTGGTTTTGAGTTGGGCACGGTACATTTCAGACCTTTCAATGGAGCCATATCTCCTGTTTAAGATTTTTACAAGGGAGTTAAAATCTCTTCTCTGAATTTCATTCAGTTCACTCAGTAGGGCACGGGCACTACCCGTAAGACTACTGGCGAGATACAGTGATTTTGTTTTATAGTCCCACCCATGCAAATCAACTAAAACTTCAAATTGGGCAAGGTACTCATCAAAGTCCTCTGATCCATCAAATGTTTGGGGTTTTATGGTAACATGGGCTTTGGGTGTAGATTGGAGAGGCATTCCATTTTCATTTCTATTTATTTCAAGTAAGGGGGAATAATGGGTACCCGACATTGTTCTTGGGTGACGTGTATATTCCCTTTGCCCGTTCGTTGGGTCTGTATGAATATTGGGTTGGAAATCATCATAAGAGTGGACTGGGTGAATGGGTCTGGATTTTGAGACACTGGGTGTGTGATGATTGTCTCTCTTGTCATAGGTTGGGTTTTCAAATTTTCTTTCTAAATGATTAACATGATCTCTCAATTCATGATATTCATGTCTCATACCCAACAATTGTTGGTTAACACTTTGTACCATAGACACTAACATGTCCAATTGATTGTTCTTTGCAGGCGGTACTGACTCTGATACCATTGGGGAAGATTGGAGACTGGGAGTGGGTAAATTATGATCCCGATTATCTGCCTTAGCATTGGGCGAAGATGGACGCGATTTTAAAGTGACTTCAAAACTATCTTCAGTTTCCATTGTGAATATTGGATACAAAAATTGATTGGGTCAATAAAAATATACAAAAATTAATAAAAATTCTTTTGTCTATTTAATAGAAAAATTTTGGTAAACAGAAATAAGCAAATGGATATCCCACTTCTGACACCAAATTGTAACGTGACCCGATCTTGGGTGTTACAAAAATTATGTGGGTCCTCTTATTCCTGAGATTTACCTTGATTAATCAACAAGATTTGTTTATCTATAAAATGAATTTATTCAAACAATAACAATAATGATTTATGATTTATAAAATACAAACAAAGTATACTTATGGATAATGGGACAGGATATATATAATAGTCAGCTGATTGGGTTTCTCAATATCAACAATGGGACAATCTGTTCAGCTGATTATGGTTGGGTCAGGATATATATATATATATTCAGCTGATTGGGTTCCACAATATCAACAATGGGACAATCTGTTCAGCTGATTATGGTTGGGTTAGGATATATAATAATTAGGTAGATTGGGTTACCCAAGATTTGATATTGGGTCAATTTACCCAATGTGATGGCCTCAGTTTTTACCCAATGATGGGGAGTTGGGACTCTGAGTTGGTCAGATGTTAAAGGGGCTGACCAACCCCCCAGACTGAAGAAAAAGTCTAAAGTGCCTTCTTTATATACCTTTTGGTATTCCGGTGCGAATTAGTTCACGCGCGAATAACAAGCGGTACCGCCAGTATTCGCGCGACGTTTGTATGGTTACACTCATAACTTTTGCATCAAGTAAAAGCTTTATCATTACAAATGCGGGAAAAGGGATGATTTGTTGATTGGGAATTGTTTTGGTAACGATGCCAAGTTGGATTTGGGTACCTTGATTTAATAACAATGCCAGGCGGCTATTTGCTATTACGATTGGGCTGAACTATGGAGGAAATTCGGGTTTGTACATGACAAACAAACGATATTATTGAAATAAACAAAGACAATGAATTATAAAGCATACATAAATGACATACGATGATTGGTAATATTCCCATGATATCTCTAAATAAAATTACGATACGTAGATTAAATATTCAGGGCATAAATTGGGGTGATCCAATCTGTGGGTAATTTTAGTCATGGGGGAAATCCGTAACATGTGAATAAAAAAGCTTTGAACGGTGGGTAGGACCGGTCAGCAGAAGATGCTTACTTCATGGCACCTGATCACATCTCTGATCTTTCGGAGCTCCGTATTTGTTTTGCTTCTATTTTGTATTGTTTTATGGACTTTGATATTGAATACTGTTTGTTATCTCTATATTCTTCCACCAGAATGGTCTTCCTTCATATAATATTCTTTCATGGTTTATCATATTTGTATGCTTAACTGATGAAAAGCCAATTTCATAACTTTCTGTAAACAATATCTGGGACCAAAATAAAGCCCTGTATTTTGTGCCCTCTACTCACTGTACCTTAGTCATTACGAAACACCGAAAATTAAACTGTCCCGAACACATAAGCAGGAGTTTTATCCACACTATTATTTATTTCTTATATAGAGAGAAAAAAAAAAAGATTATTAAAAATCCACGTCATTGTGCACAATTTAGAGCAATGTTTAATTATGTTCCCCAAACGAAGTTGGGGAAAATATTGTTTTTACTCTGTTTCTTCTTCTTCTTATTAAAGGCAGAGATTTTTTACCTGGTGGTAAATTCCAGGTGAGGGAGGGGCTTATTTTGTACAGGTGTGAATGCCTTGGGGGCTAGCAGTCTACCTGTGGTCATCTGTCTCCTAATCCCTATACACAGGAAGTGATTTAATACACAGTGAAATACCCCAGGTGTCAAACTTTACCTGTGTTGGGGATTTTGAAACGATTTTAAAATTAGCAATAAAATAATTGTTTAAAAACACCCTTACCTATTTTTAAAAAAAAAAATTATTGATATTATATGAATTCAAATATTAAACCAAAGATTGTTTTAGATGTTATTGTTTGTGCTAATTTAAAGAAAACAACTCTTGTAACAACCAAATTAGACTTGATTCATTCATCCCCTGGATACCTTCTATTAATTAGATGAAAATAGAGTTGTATGAACTACATTTCACAAAAAAATATCTGCACTGTATAGGTCTAATATCCTATCCTTAATAAGGCTTTGTCACCATGAAACATGCTTGTAAATTCTCTTTGGAATAAAACAGGAAAATGTAACTGACCCTTGATTAGAAACGTTATTTTTTGATTTAATTACTTTACACAATGCTGCTCTGAACTTTTTCAATAACATTCCACTTTAAAATATTAAAAATAATACAGAAATTTCATTTGAAAAAAAGTTTTTGTACTAAAGTTTAATGTTTTGGCTTTAAAATTGCATTCTATATTATCATCCTTTAAATACTAAAGGTACATTTAATTCATATATTATCAATCTATAAAATTTCATAGTAATACAGTAATTCTGTATACCATGTCTAGTAAACATCAAAGGATCAAAAGTTAATTAGAAGGTCACCATGGGTCCCAAATCAAGGCGTACAGGGTATACACATGTAACAGTAAGTAGCTGTCCATCAAGTTCCAGCATCAAATGATGGATCTTCATGCACTTGTTTGACAGGGCTACCCAGACCAGGTATTTTTGAAGGCGGTGCTTAAAATCTCTGCCTTTAAGGTCTTCCGTTTCCAACGGAAGACCTTCTACTGAATCGTTTGTTTCTTTTCCACTGTTATTATTATTATTCTTTTTTTCTTACCGATTTTGTGCAGGCGATTTCTCAAGAACGCCTCGACAGATTTTCATAAAACTTTCAGCAATGATGGCAAGTCATATCAATTTAGGGCGTTTTTTTTTATTTTGCCGTCGTCACTTCACAAAATTTTGAACATAGCCATGCATTAGGATATCCTACAAAATGATAAATAACAATTATCATGAAAACACGTGTATGCACGTGCGCTTCAATCTGATTGGCAGAAACTTTAATTAGCTATAACTCCCTTTGTTGTCAACCAAACAGGAAGGGATTTGGAACATAGGTAGGTATAATGGACTTCTACAAGAAGATATGGTCACCATGCACATCCATACACGTGCTTATACGTGCGCTGATTTCTGATTGGCTGAAACTTTAAATAGCGATAACTCCCTTGGTTTTCAACCAAACAGTATGGGATTTGGAACATTGATAGGTATAATAAACTTCTACAAGAAAGTATGGTCACAATGCTCATCCATACACGTGCGTGTACCTGCGCTGCAATCTGATTGGCTGAAACTTTAAACAGCTATAACTCCCTTGGTTTTCAGTAAAATGGGGTGGTATTTTTAACATTGATAGAAGTAATGGACTTCTACAAGAAGGTATGGCCACCATGCTCATGTATGCACGTGTGTGCACGTGAAATGAGTAAAATAAAAAAATACACTTGAATGAGCCTTTTTTAAAAAATTCTTTTGGATGAAATACTTTAATATTTAGTATATTGAAATATATAAATTGTGTAGACAAGATTATATGGTCGTTACACACATGTATTCACATGCGCACGCGTGCAATGCTAAAATTTGAATGAACTTGGTACCCTTCTGGGTAAACGTTGTTAAAGTCTAAAATGCATAAAGTTTGTCTTCTTTAATGAAGCTTACAGGGAATATGGCACCAAAAGGGAGTTGGGGGGCGTTTGGGGAACATCTGTAACGGTCCCTGTTACAATTAGCACTAGTTAAACCATGATTTGTTGATGTCTTTTACATTGTAAAACTGTTGCCTTGCTTTAATCAGTATAATTCATCGAACAATGCATTTCATTCAAACCTCTTTTATACACAGATAAAGATCTTCAGCAGAAGATAGGTAATTGTTTTTCATTATCTAATATTTTATTGTTTATTTTATTTTTATTGAAAATATGTATTGCCATGTAATATTTTATTTAATTTTGTTTATGTATTTAACTGTACTAAAACATATTTACATTTTATTCACTAAATAATTTTACACTTATGTAGAACACAAAATTTGATCATTTTCACTCCCTTTAACAGATAAAACCAAAAAAATATTGAAGGATTTCGAAGAGAATATAAGTGATGTGTTTGTTAAGACACGCGCATATTCGACTGTTTTGAGAACTCTGGAAAAACACAGATATTGTCTGGTTAAAGGGAACCCTGGCGATGGGAAAACTACCACTGCTAAACACATCTTACTAGAACTAGAGCAGAAAGGAATGTATCCGATAGAGATATACACGATAAAAGATATTGAACCTTTACCAATGTGCTCAAATTTAGCTATTTTTATTGATAACATATTTGGTGAGAACGGATTGCTGGAAGCTGAATTGCATGATTTTAAGGTTCGAGAATCCATGATCAAAGCTACAGTGTCGAACGATGAGGGGAACGGCAACGTATTAATCACAACTATTAGAAATGATGAATACAAAGAATGTGCGCACAATCTTAGAGACAATGACTTTCTAAATTCCTCCGTAATTGATATATCTGATACACAAAACCAAATACAAGAAGTAGAGTTTCAGGAATTTGTGAAGAAATATGGATTACAGCATCTAAATCCATATATGAAAGAGATAGACATTCAACGTTTTGGATGTTCAATAGGAATCCCGCAATGTTTCAGCTTACTGAAAAATAAAAAAGATAGAAATATTACTGATGCGCAGGAACTCTTTATAAATCCTTTAAATTATCTACAAAGCGAAATTGAAAAAAGAATACAAAAGAAGGAGCCTAAAACAGCTGTGTTGATTTACATTCTCTTGTGTGGAGGAATCGTTAGTAAAAACACATTGTGTAATACCCACAAGGATATGCCAAGGAAACATAAAGCCATGAGTATAATAGGAATGTCAGAAGTTAGTGACTCGCTACAGAAATTCCATAGTTCTGTTGGGTCGTTTGATGGTACATATATGATATATGATGAAATTGAACAGACTTTCAGATTTTCACACAGCTCTGTTCAACAAAGTCTCTTTCGTCATCTCTGGCAATATCACCCACGAAAAATAATTTCTGAGTGCGACCCATCCTTGCTAGTACATTTAACTGCTTCTAACTCGACCCGTAGTACTGATGAAATAGAGGTCGAAATGTTCCCAATCCTTGTACAGAGAATTAGAGTACTGCTTAAGAGAATGAAAACAATGTCTGTATTTAAATCAATATCTTTAATGAAAATTTGGGCATGTAATGAATTTCTAGATAATTTCAGGAAGAATAAGGCTTGTGTAAAATCAATGAGAGAGAGTGTTGACGAAAGAGAAAATTCTATGTTGGTTCATTTCTCAAAGGCTGGTAATGCAAAAATGGTTGCCTTTTTGCTGCACAATTCATCGAAAGAAGAAATATATAAATCATTAAACAAGGCCTGTAGTTACAATTATATTGATGTTGTGGACATTATCTTAGAAACAAATGTTAAATATGATCTCAAAACATGTTTTTATGCTGTACAAAGTGGAAATATTGAAATGCTTCTCCTTTTTACAGACAATGTAGATCTAAAACAAAGAGAGTTTTCAAACCATCCCAGATGGTCCTTTTTGAGATTGGGTTTGCTTCATGAAATATGTTTCTTTGGACAAAATAGATTAGTTGAACCTATTCTCAGACGTTATCCGACCATTTGCGATGTTCAAGATGAACAAGGTGGGAATGCTCTTCATTTTGTTGCATTCGCTGGACAAAAAGATTCCTTTCAAATGTTGGTAAATAGTGGGTCTGATCCATACTCTAGAAGTCATCATGGTTCTACTGTGCTTCATTACGCTTGTCAAAATGGTAAGTTAGAGATGGTTAAGTACATCTGTGAAACCTATCCTAAGTTATTGCAAAAATCTTTTAATGACTATGAAGAACGTAATTCTCTTCACTGGGCTGCACAATCGGGAAATATTGAGTTATATAAATACCTCTTAGAAAAAAATGCTAAAGTATCATTCACCAACGGTTTTCATTCCCCATTAAATATGGCTTGTGAAAATGAACAAATTTCAATGTGTAAATACCTATTAGAAATTCATCCTGAACTACTAAAAATTATTGACAAAGAAGGGAAGAGTGCGTTACATGCTGCATCTTGGGGTGGAAGTAGGGATGTTTTTAAACTTTTGATGGATAAAGGCTTAAATGTAAATGAAAAAACGAATGAAGGTAAAACAGTCCTACATGTGCTGTATGAATGGTAAGTTAGAAATGTGTAAGTACTTGGTCAACAAACACCCTGAACTACTAGAAATCAGTGACGATGATAGGTTAACTGTGTTACATGACGCAGCCTGGGGAGGAAATGTTGATGTCTTCAATTTTCTAATAGAAAAAGGATTAGATGTTAAAAGTACAACACAAAATGGTAAAACAGTTCTTCACATGTGCTGTAGGAATGGTAAGTTAGAAATGTGTAAGTACTTGGTCAACAAACACCCTGAACTACTAGAAATCAGTGACGATGATAGGTTAACTGTGTTACATGACGCAGCCTGGGGAGGAAATGTTGATGTCTTCAATTTTCTAATAGACAAAGGATTAGATGTTAAAAGTACAGCACAAAATGGCAAAACTGTCTTACAACAGTGCTGTATGAATGGTAAGTTAGAAATGTGTAAGTACTTGGTCAACAAACACCCTGAACTACTAGAAATCAGTGACAATGATAGGTTAACTGTGTTACATTATGCAGCCTGGGGAGGAAATGTTGATGTCTTCAATTTTCTAATAGACAAAGGATTAGATGTTAAAAGTACAACACAAAATGGTAAAACAGTTCTTCACATGTGCTGTATGAATGGTAAGTTAGAAATGTGTAAGTACTTGGTCAACAAACACCCTGAACTACTAGAAATCAGTGACGATGATGGGAAACTGTGTTACATGACGCAGCCTGGGGAGGAAATGTTGATGTCTTCAAGTTTCTAATAGACAAAGGATTAGATGTTAAAAGTACAACACAAAATGGTAAAACTGTCTTACACCAGTGCTGTATGAATGGTAAGTTAGAAATGTGTAAGTACTTGGTCAACAAACACCCTGAACTACTAGAAATCAGTGACGATGATGGGGAAACTGTGTTACATGACGCAGCCTGGGGAGGAAATGTTGATGTCTTCAATTTTCTAATAGAAAAAGGATTAGATGTTAAAAGTACAACACAAAATGGTAAAACAGTTCTTCACATGTGCTGTATGAATGGTAAGTTAGAAATGTGTAAGTACTTGGTCAACAAACACCCTGAACTACTAGAAATCAGTGACGATGATAGGGAAACTGTGTTACATGACACAGCCTGGGGAGGAAATGTTGATGTCTTCAATTTTCTACTAGAAAAAGGATTAGATGTTAAAAGTACAACACAAAATGGTAAAACAGTTCTTCACATGTGCTGTAGGAATGGTAAGTTAGAAATGTGTAAGTACTTGGTCAACAAACACCCTGAACTACTAGAAATCAGTGACGATGATAAGGAAACTGTGTTACATGACGCAGCCTGGGGAGGAAATGTTGATGTCTTCAATTTTCTAATAGACAAAGGATTAGATGTTAAAAGTACAACACAAAATGGTAAAACTGTCTTACACCAGTGCTGTATGAATGGTAAGTTAGAAATGTGTAAGTACTTGGTCAACAAACACCCTAAACTACTAGAAATCATTGACGATTATAGGTTTACTGCGTTACATGACGCAGCCTGGGGAGGAAATGTTGACGTCTTCAAGTTTCTAACAGACAAAGGATTAGATGTTAAAAGTACAACACAAAATGGTAAAACTGTCTTACACCAGTGCTGTATGAATGGTAAGTTAGAAATGTGTAAGTACTTGGTCAACAAACACCCTGAACTACTAGAAATCAGTGACGATGATGGACGAACTGTTTTACATGACGCAGCCTGGGGAGGAAATGTTAAGGTTTTTGAGTTTCTGATAGACAAAGGCTTTGACATTAAAAGTAAAACAAATGAAGGTAAAACAGTTCTACACCAGTGCTGTATGAATGGTAAGTTAGAAATGTGTAAGTACTTGGTCAACAAATACCCTGAACTACTAGAAATCAGTGACAATGAAGGACACACTGCTCTACATGAAGCAGCCTGGGGAGGAAATGTTGATGTCATCAAGCTTCTAATAGACAAGGGATTAGATATTAAAAGTACAACACAAAATGGCAAAACTGTCTTTCACCAGTGCTGTATGAATGGTAAGTTAGAAATGTGTAAGTTCTTGGTCAACAAACACCCTGACCTACTAGAAATCAGTGACAATTATAGTATAACTGTGTTACATGACGCAGCCTGGGGAGGAAATATAAATATCTTTAATTTTCTAATAGACAAAGGCTTAGATGTTAAAAGTACAACAAACAAAGGTAAAACAGTCCTACATCAGTGCTGTATGAATGGTAAGTTAGAAATGTGTAAATATTTGATTAACAAATTTACCCGACCTAGATAGAAATCAATGCATTGACAATGAAGGACACACTGCTCTACATGAAGCAGCCTGGGGAGGAAATGTTAATGTTTTTGAGTATTTGATAGACAAAGGCTTACAAATTACATGTTCATCATACAAACAATGGTGAATCAGTTCTTACACATTTCTGTTGAATGGTAAGTTAGAAATGTGTAAGTACTTGATCAACAAACACCCTGACCTTTTGAATGTTATTGACAATGACGGATACACAGTTCTTCATGATGCAGCCTATGGAGGAAATATTGATGTGTTCAAACTTCTGATAGACAAAGGCCTAGAAGTTGAAAATACAACATTTGAAAGTAGATCAGTCCTACACTTCAGCTGTATGAATGGCAAATTAACAATGTCAAAGTTTTTACTTAGCAATTACCCTCATTTACTTAATATGAAAAATATTTACAATGAAAATGAACTGTTTGATGCAGCATGGGGAGGAAATGTTGAATTATTTAAATTACTGATAGACAGGGGTCTAGATATCAACTGTTCATCAAGATATGGTAAGTCTATGCTGCACTGGAGTTGTAGAAATGGCAAGATAGAGATGTCTAGGTATTTAGTTTCCAATTACCCTAATTTACTTGGTGCCCTTGATAATGATGGTATGAATGTTTTACATGATGCTGCCTTTGGAGGTAATGTTAAACTGTTTGAGTTCCTTATAGACAAAGGTCTCGATGTAAACAGTAGAGCTAACAACGGTAAGACAGTATTACACTGGTGTTGTAGAAATGGTAAACAGACAATGTTTACGTACTTGAACAACAAGTATTCTCACTTTCTTCATTTGAAGGATGATAATGATGAAAATGTGTTACACGACGCAGCCTGGGGAGGTAATGTTAACCTGTTGAAAATGGTGATAGAAGAAGGATTTGATGTAGACAGTAAAACAAAGAAAGGTAAAACGGTCCTTCACCAGTCATGTAGGAATGGTAAGTTAGCAATGTGTAAGTACTTGTTCCAAATACACCCCGAATTAGTCAAATGTATTGACAATGATGGTGGAAATCTGTTACATGACGCAGCTTGGGGAGGTCAAGTTGAGGTTTTTAAGTTTGTTTTGGAAAAGGGTTTGGATGTTTACAGTAAAACAAAGAAAGGGAAAACAGTCTTACACCAGAGTTGTATGAATGGTAAAGTACACATGTGTAAGTACCTGATCAACCATTACCCTGACTTACTAGAACATACTGACAATGAAGGCGAGTCAGTGTTACATGATGCAGCCTTTGGAGGTAATATTTATCTCCTGAATTTTCTGATAGACAAAGGCTTAGATGTAAACCGTAAAACTAACAAAGGTAAAACAGTCCTACACAAATGTTGTATTAACGGTAAAGTACAGATGTGTGAGTACTTAGTCAGTCATCAGCCACAGCTACTGACTGTTCAGGACAATGATGGAGTTAATGCCTTACATGATACAGCTATAGGAGGTGAGGTAGAACTCTTTAAGTTTCTGTTGGAGAAAGGTCTAGATGTCCACAGTAAAACAGGTACCGGTCAGACCGTCCTACATCTCTCTTGTCACGTGGGTAAACACGTGGGTAGTCACGTGGACAAACAGGCAATGTTTGATTACTTGATAGATTCTTACCCAGATCTATTAGATGTTGTGGACAATGAGGGTAACACGGTCCTACACGTCGCTTGTGTCCAAAATCAAACAAAAATATGTAGCTCTCTGGTTGAAAAGTTTCCTGATTTACTTAATATTGAAAATAAGAATGGGGAGAAAATTGTTGTGTGCTTTGTTAATGGTGAGAAGCAATTTAAAATGGCAAGCGAACAATAGGAAACTTTTTTACTGACAAACCTCGTATAGTAAAACAAGCTAATAGAGAATCCTTTGATACTGAATGACACTAACAGTAAAGTGATTTTCATTAGGAATCCTATCTTTTGCTCAAAATTTCATATATGAAGTGAAAATTCATCCGAGTATTATTGTTTTAAATGTACTTTTTTTCATTTAGGTCCAATATTTCATATGTATATTTTTTTCATAAAGGATCAATATTTTATATTTTATATGTACTTTTTCAGATACAAAATATGCTTTTTTGTACTTATTCATTGATACCCAATATTTCACTTGTACTTTCCACTAAAGGCCAGTGTTTATGTATATTATTAATGTAATGTATATTTTTTTTTATCAAAATGGTTTTATTTCAATGTATTGTATATATCTTATTCATGAATTTTATAAACCTATCTGATCCATGTATTGTATATATCTGTGTTGTATATATTTGATTCATGTGTTGTATATATTTGATTCATATGTTGTATATATTTGATTCATGTGTTGTATATATTTGATTCATGTGTTGTATATATTTGATTGTATATATTTGATTCATTGTTGTATATATTTGATTCATGTGATTATATATTTGATTCATAAATTGTATATTGGTTATGAGGTTTTGTATAAATAATTTATTGGTGGGTTATATGTAGCTGAATAAAGTATAGTGTATTTGATGAACGAATATGGATAAAACTGTTTTTGAACAATTCCTTTGTACATAATTCACATTTTATTGTACTTCCACATATTTCATGTAATGGAATGGAATTAATGTGTTTTACTACCTTTTTTCTCGCATCTTATGTTTTATATAAATTGATGTAAATGATGTGTATTACGGTTGAATTTATAGTTTATCAGATAAAGGTGTTGTGTACATAATTGATTGACATGCTTTCTTTATTGTATATTACAGATATATATATATAGTGTTTATATAACCTGATTCATGTGTTTTGTATATACCAGATCCATGATTTGATTCATGTGTTGTATATATTTGATTATGTTTGTATTATTTGATCCATGTGTTGTAAACATCAGATCCATGTATTGTAAATATCTGATTCATGTATTGTATATATCTGATCCACGTGTTGTATATATTTGATAAATATATTGTATGTTGTATCCTGATTTATAGGTTTGTAAATCTGATCCAAGTTAAATGTATATATCTCATGTGCTGTATATATGTCATTCCTGTTGTGTATATATTTAATTAATGTGTTGTATAAAATTCCTTCATTGTGCTTTATTTATGAGGTTTTGTAAATAATTTATAAGAGTGTTCATTGAAGCTAATTAATGTTTAGTATATTTGATTATAATTATTTTTAAAAAATTAATGAGAATTATCTGTACAGAATCTTAAAGCCAAACAATTGACAAATGTAAAAATTACTAATCTAAGGTGTTGTGAATAAGATATCGGTGTATCATGAATAACCGAATAATGTATTGTGTATATGAATCTTGTTATCGAACTCACTGATTTAATGAGGGAATAAAAATTGTTGTATAATAAATAGCCATTGCATCCATTGTTTATAAAAACCTTGTTATCACTATGGTGAAAATGATTAAAAATAATTACCTTCACAATCTCTTCAATGTATCCATGGTAAAATATTATAAGAATGAAGAGTCTGGCCTTCACAATCTCTTCAATGTATCCATGGTATTCACGATATCGGTATTCGAGATACCGAAGTTCAACTGTAATTGATCATGTTGTGAACAAATGTATAAAATGACGATTTCTCCTGATATCTTTTAAACTTATGCTATATGAAGATGTGTTTTTAATATTGCTAAATGTGAATGTGAACTTTCAGTGTGTTCCTTAGAAAGGAAATATTTTCTCTGAATATTGGGGTGGAGGGTGGGGGTCATAAAAAGATATTTTAAGTGTAAAAAACATTGCTTTTATTAATTATTAATATAGTTAAACAGTGTTTTGTTTATGTTTTTGTAGGCAATAGTATATTGTTATTTTTTTTAAATCATGCAATCATGATTGAAAGCATACTCCTTATTATTATTTATTTATTTTTTTTTGCGAAAATAAAATGTACACACAAAACTTTTTTACGTTTTATTTTGCAAATATTAGTAATAACAATTTTTGGTATGTATATATCCTAGTATATCAAATTGAAAATGGAAAGACATTGAATATCTAATGAATGTGTTTCTTAATTATTTTCTTTCCATGAATTGCTATGCTTTTTGTGTTTGTAATTTTTGTGACATGTAGTGTGAAGTGTTAATGTTTAATGCTTTTGTTTCTCTGGAATGTAGTTTACAACAAAAGAACAAAAAAAATGAAAATTTGAAAAGAAAATAGATGATGTACAATTGTCATTATTTGAAAATTAATTTTCTATTTAATCGTTACATTTTCTATTTTGAATTGACTCCACCAAAATACTTTAACAGGTTCAAAGTATGAAAACTTCATCCATTTTTACTTGATGTAGCTTAACATAATCAATCTAAAAGAACAAGTGTCCATAACATGTTTAAAAGATGTCAGACAAACATAATGTTAGGTAAATACTTCTGACATAGTCTTAAAAATGAAAGTTCCAAATATTTTAAATTATATACATATTTCATAAAAGTGTGCTTTTAAGGAAAGCATTTTACAATCAAAATACAATAAAGAAAATATATAAACTAAGAAAAGCGTGGGCAATAGTTATTGCCTTTGTCATTTTGATAGCAAAGATAACTGAAAATTCTGCAAGGGATATTTTATGTTTATTTAATTAATTATATTTTTGATTAGACATTTTCAAAACATTCCTTCAAAACAAAAACGTTCTATTGGGCAATGCCTTATATAGTTGAAATTATGAAATATCTATGTAAAAATTTGCTAAACTTTTGACATCACTAGAGAGTAATTACCTTTTGACACCTTATCTATAAAAGTTTTCTTTTCTCTTTGATATGTTTAAAGAATTATTATATTTTTGTGTTGTCAAACTGTATTAAATTTTTCTAGTTTTACTTTTTTAAATAGTTACCTGATCTATAAACATGAGATGAGGAATATAAATGATGATTTACATGAGATAATGTTACCTTATGTCCTCATCTCTGGCTATTTTTATTATTATGTGATGATTATAACTTTGAATTATATTACTTTGAATTATCTATCATTTGTTTATGGATATTTATAAGTGTTGTAAACATAATAATAAAACGATATTTGTTTATGCATATTTATAACTGTTGTAAACATAATAATAAAACATTCACAACTAAGATATACAGTGTTACTTCTTACTTCACTGTTTAATGTATATGTATATATATATATATATATATATATATATATATATATATATATATATATATATATATATATATATATATATATCTTTTCTAATTAACATTATATAATAAAATTATTAAAATGTATTTAGTCGAACAGTTTAAAAAGGGTGTCATTTTTGCACGGATTATCGAAGCCTTCCACTTTATAAAAAAAATCATAGTCATACTTACCAAATGATTGTATGATTACTGTATAAAGTGATTTGAACATAATTTATCGTGCTTATTGACAAATCAAAATGATTAGACACGAGTTCTATAACTTATCTAGACTGTCTTCTCCTTAATTTGAAGACTTTGATCAAACAGGGTAACGTATTCTGAAATTTGTTTTCACCTGTAAACCTTTACTCGGTGTAATTTGTCTATATTTGATTTTTTTTATTGAAATATCACTTAAAATTTTCCAAGTCTATTTCATTTTCCAGTTCTTAGGAGAAAAGATTCTAAGAATTATCCACTTTTCTAAACTTGTGTCATGATATTCAGTCTCTTCCAAATAAAAAATAGTTGTATCATCTGTCCTAATCTGTATTTTCTGACAAGGTCATTATTTCGACCATAGAATTGGCGAAATGTTGATTTAAACAAGACTGTTGATATCCTTGTTTCGTATGTCCATCGCTTTTCAATTTTTTTTGACATCAAAAGTCACGTGTTTTAGGTCATGTTGTTTTAACGTGCAAATTAATTGTCGCCTTGCCCTTGCACTTTTTGATTAAAAATTGAAATCTTGGAAGAGTCAATCTAATTATAGTTTTCAAACGCATCATTGACCCAGCATGGGAGATAACTCTTGAGTACTTGATATAGTTTATTTACCTCGTAAATTTTAATAAATATACATGCGGACAGGGCTGGACTCCTTTTTTAACTAAATCAAAACGGTATGCATAAAATTCTTGACATTTCTTTCTATTTTGTGTATTCGTTCTCGATACATTGTACACATTTACTGTATGGTAAAAGACGTCTTTCAAACCTCCCGCATTTCCTCAAAGAAGTTAGTATTACACACACATAGGTCTAAATATTGCCGCTATATTCATGTAGAAAACAAATGGTTTATTAAAATATAGCTTCCTCCATTAATAAGAAATTAATTAGATACGTATCTATACCCCTCTCTTACTAGTGTACGCATAGGCGTCGGAACCGGGGGGGGGGGGGGGGGTTTAGCCTACCTATAGCTACTTATTTGCAAATTATATAGATTACATAATGTAGGCTTTGGAATTTACCTTTCTCTGTTGGTTTACCCCCACCCCCCACCCTCTCTAATAGCCCCCTTTCATTTGCTTCCGACGCCTATGGTACACACACTTGTGTTCATAATTTTTCTTTTCTTTCTGCATACGAGATCATGAGGGGGAGGGGCTGTCAGATTTTAGTAGGGCTGCCACGATTAACCGAAATATCGGTTAACCGCGATTCACAATCTTTTGGTTCGATTCGGTACGTTTTTCCGGGATTTCGATTCGATTCAGGTTTGATTTTTACATACTAACATTTGCTGTTGTTACGCGCATTCCGATTGGTTAATCGGAAGAAATGATGGCAAATCATGTTAAAGTAAACAAAAACATGAAAATGGCCGCGAAGAAGTCAGCGGGGTACTACTTCCAAGTTCCATTTTCGAAAGAAAGATAGCCCAGAGGATAAATAGATTTACTTAAAGGCAACACCCATTAGCCACGTAATTCTGAATTTAGAGGAACCGACAGGGTGCTGCGAATTTCCATATTTCTTTTAAATATTGAGATCGTTTTGAATGTGAAATAATTGTTGACATTCTTGTTATGACAGTAATGTGGTAGGTGGTTTGATATCGTATTTGTTAATCTAAAAGTTAAAATCACAGCAGGGATCTTACCGTTTCTATTTTGGCCAAACAGCCTTTGTAAGCAAATCACCAATACTTTTATGTTTAGCATAATAATTAATATGAAATCATTGGTTTTGTTTGAAAGATTTGTTCGCATGTTTCATCTTTTAAAAACAATGACCAGCATTTTTATTAACTTGGATTTCCGATATATGATTCTTGGGTAATACTTTGTAATTAGAACATTAGGTATTTTCTTTGTTTTCTTGGCTTTACATTCCATTTTATCTTGATAAACCTTATAAAAGTATGAATCATTATTTATCAAAGAATGTCTTATGATTATGATGATCAAAGATTACAGATTTTATACAAAAAATAAAAAAAAATCTATTTCTTATAATCGAACCGAAATTATTCGAAAATCGAGGTTTTTGTTTGAACCGAATCGATTCGAAAAATTTCTGATTCGTGGCAGCCCTAGATTTTAGAAATAAATACTTGCAGATCAGTGATCTCGCCCTTCCACGAAGTTTTTATTTTTTTTGCTTGTTAGACTTTTCAATGAAGAGAAAAATAAATAATCTGTCCTTCATCTTGTTGATCGGAAATAAATATTAATCTGTCCTTCATTGACATGAAAATGAAAAAAAAATTGACTTGGAAAAACTTGCCACCCCCCCTCCCTTTCCCTCAGAATCAAATGGTGGTCCCTTATCCTATTTTGAATCAATCAGGGGGGGGGGTCTCTTGTCTCCTGTTTTTGGTAATTTATTGAAAAATAAATGAACACAATGTACATGCTGGAAATAAGATCTTGATGGACATCAGTACCCTCCACACAAAATATGTATGCAATAAGATTTTCAAATCTTAATGGCCTTTTCAACACCTGTACAGTAAATATATGAAAAAGTCAAATTATTATTTCTAGAAAATTTATTTAATAAACATTTCTTTACAAATCCAATGACAGACTAGGAATGCAGGGCAGGTGCAAATTATTTCCATCACCTCATGTTCTTGTGGATAAAATGAATTCTGAAAATATGAGAAAAATCAGGAAATACCATTATTGAAAGTAATTTGTGTTTAAAAAAGTGAAATTAAAAAAATGCATTAAAACATTTAACATAGAATGCATATACATGTTTTCAATTCTTCTGTTAGTTTTTAATTATTATCAAAACAATTCAATAATCTTGCCAGGAATATTGTATGGTTTATAGCCAATATTGAGCATACCAGTTTCCTTAAATGATGGATTAACTTGCTGCCTGAATGAATCCATTAGTCCAACATTTGGGAATAGCTAGGCCTACAACACAATTAATATATAAAGTATGCAGTTATATGCTATGAGATTACTAAATATACATTGTCGAATAAAATGGCATTACATTTGACAAAGCAAATTATGCCACATTGTATACTGTAATGAATTTATGTTATTCATATAAATGGCAAAAAAATTGTGTTACAGAGCTTCTCTGGGAAAGTGAAACCTCTGACATTTACAACAGTTATTAATACTAGAATATTTTCTAAACAAAATCCTGAGTTTCACCATTACCAAAATGAAAAAAAAAAATATATAGCACATGCATACTTTAAAAATGTGAAATTTTAATTAGAAGTTACATACATGTACCCTGTGGAGAAATGATTCATTTTTTATTTATTCATTCTTCATGTTCTTTAAGCCTAAAACTTTGGACAGCTACAATGATAAAAGTATTATACAAATATTTTTAATGTACATGTAATCTAAACAAAAAATGAATATTTTTTTTTTCATTAATATAAAAATTCTAGAAAATTACAACCAGTTGAGGTTCTATGTTTTCAACATAATGACACTGATAATTTTTTTGAATTGTGTAGCATATTAGTATGTCAATTGACATGATCATTGCTTGTTTAGGCCTAGTCACTAGTGAACCATTGACTGAAACAATGAAAACATCTCATTTAATTTAGTTTAAATTTGTGTTGTTAATGACCTCCATTACTACACATATTGTCTCAAAGAAAATGAGCTAACTGACAAGAACTCAGTACATATTTAGTGCAGTTAAATTTTAATAATTCTAAAAAGTCATAAAGTGTGCAACTTAGTATAGGGGGGGGGGGGGGGTACACACAAGGCAATGCATTACAATTTTTCACTGACTGTGATAAATAATACGTCTAAAATGAACACGCACACACTCGGGTTTTTTCTTTGATGTTGATAAAAGCATGAAGAATACATATTGTAGATCTATACATGTATGAGTACCTACATATGCGCATACATACCTGGCCTGGAATATTAGTGATGGATCTACGGAGCTTGTGCAAATCGTCTCTGTTTTCTGACATTTTCCGAAATAATGTCCTCATATTCTCGTAAAAGGGAGATGCAATGCCTTGTCTCTTATCCTATCCCAATTTTCTTTAAAGATTGTGTGGTTATTGCATTTAAATCCACTGCAAATCTCAGCTGATGTCGCCACGCTTTTTAGATGTAAACAACATTCCGTGTCACCGAGTGCAAGCGCTTGGCTGAAGCCGAATGCAGACAAACGACACATTAAAAAGAGAATTATTTTAAAGACATGCTATTTAATATATGAGAAAATCACTAATTATTTTCCATTTAAACATGAAAATATTGCTGTTTATTACAAAGTCTTGCAAATATCAGTAAATAGTTATTTTGAGCACTATTTCCTTATATGGATCAATCAGGGCGGAGCAACTGTCATGACGTCAGACCTCATTATGACCTCATTACCATATTTTTTTCATGTGTTGCCTTAACTGTACTGCGTAAGCAAGATCTTGTGCTATTTTGAACAAATAGCAAGCAGCTGCATATAAAGTCAATGGGAATGAATTTTCATTCATTGTGGAAAACAGTTATATTGCAAGTTGACAAGCTATATTTTTTTATGTTAGAGACTTTTGTAAAATTTTGTGATTTCAAATTTGAAATTCATTGATCCTTAGGTTTTCAAGTAAATGTACATAATTTATGTACATCTGATTCACATCACTTCAAATTAAAATGCGATTATGACATCTTGAAATCAAAGTTAAGGGTCTTTTGGAATAAGACATTAAAACCAAGATACCGTGTCCGGGTAGGAGTTGGCACGATAAAGCACCATTGCTGCTCTATGGACCTGAGTGCTGTGTAAAGGTCTAATTTGTAGACTTTCACCGGTGTATTTTAGTATCTATATGAATGAAAAATTTAGCCAGGACTAAATTTCAATGCAAAAATTTGATCGTTTGTGTGGCCGAAATCTACCCCTAGGGTCAAGATTTGAACAAATTTCAATCTACATTACCTAAGGGTTCTTGAATATGACCAATCATGGTTTTGCTGTTAATTCTTGAGAAGAAGAGTTTTATAAAAAAAATTTCTATGTGATCCTATGTAAAACATCAATCGCTCGTTGCAGCCCCACCCTACCCCCCTGGGTCATGACTGGAACAGATTTGAATCAATACTATTTGAGGATGTTTTCACACACGATTCATCTTTACTGGTCAAGTTGTTCTTGGGATTTTTAAAAAGATCACATTATTTTTTCACTAATCACTAATTATCACCTCTTGAAAAGAGCGTGCCCCTTCGTTTAAACAGACTTAATTAAATTCCATCAACGACGTGACAATTTTGATTTGGTTGAAATTCTTGAGAAGAAGTCGAAAATGTGAAAACTTTACAGAAGGACACACAGACTTACAGAAGGACAAACAGACGGATGCCGGACACAATGTGATCAGAAAACTTGAGTCTTCGGCTAAGGTGATCTAAAAAGTAAAAAAAAAGTGCTATATTTTAAAATCTTCTTCTCTAGAATCACTGAGCCAAAAGATTGAAAATAAAAGGAGATATTTTCAACACGGTGTTAATTTAAGTTTATTCAAATGATGACCGCTTAGGTAAGTGTCTGGCCACCAAGGATTATAAAAGTTTCACATAGGAATAGGGTAAAGAATCTTTTTTCCAAACAACATTAAATCCATGATTAATCATATTGATATTGAAGCATCCTCATGCTTTTTATACTCAAATTTGTTCAAATGATGAACCCTGCTAGAGCATATGGGGTCACAATGGGGGATCAAAGTTTTACGTAGGAATATACTGAAATTTTTTACTTGAAAAAATTTCTTCTCAGAACAGCAAAGTAATGATTATTCATACGATATCGAAGCATTCTCATGTAAGTCATGTTGTGCATTATCAAGTTTGTTTAAATCATGACCCATGGGGTAGGGGCGAGCTGTAATGCAGGGGTCAATGTTTTACATTGGTATGTAGGGAAAAATAATCAACGATCTTTTTCGCAGCTAGGTTAAGGCCGCCCAAAGAAAATATGCCTTAAAATATTCCGAAAAAATCAATTAAATGTTGATATATTTTTATTAACATGAGTTTTAATTTAATGAAAATTATACTACTGCATACGTATGTATGGGGTCTCAACCGAGTTTGGCCAAAGCGACTTCACGTACATCAGCTGTTTGTCACGTGACATGATTGAAATTAGAAAAAATGTGTAGGAATACAAAGATCGTAAAAGTTCAAGGTTATACGGATAATTTTTCACTATGAAATTGATTGCGTTTTCTTTAAGACAAATTTCTTAACCCAAAAAGTGCTGGGAGCACCTTCTCTATGCCCAGGAATTAATTAGAATTTAGCCGACTTTTGATAAACTATGGGCATTTACACTATATCCATTGAAGAAATGTAAAATTAAGGAAAAAATCAACAGCGCACAACTTGCTCCCAGCACTTTTCAAAATAGTAGGGACAATAGCTATTTGTGTATTAAATATCATAATTTATAATCAAGCGGATGTCGTTGAACATTTGAGATTTTGGAGGGGTAGTACCTGTGATTGTTGTACGTTCATAATATAAAAGAGTGTGACAGCAGCTTTATAAGAGACCTAATAGTTATCTATTAAATAAGACTGTGAACTATTGATTAATGCATTAAAAAATATAAATCAATTTTAATCAGATCACGTTTATATAGTTTTAATTTTCATATTTTCAGTTCCACTAATAGCTTGATCTGCGTCTCAAGTATAGAGAAACTGCGTGTCAAACTAGCCTATGACGTCATATCTGTTAGTACAGCGAGATCAAGTTGGCTTTGATTTTACATTCAAATAGTGTTATAATGACAAGATAAGTAACACATTGATTTATATATACAATAATAATGAGTAATCAACGTATGTAAGAGTATATGAAAAAGGAAATTATTATTTATTCGCCGAGATTCATTTGTACAATTTCACTGTGACGTCATAATCAAATTCCTGAGGCTCTGCATACACTGATCTACCTTTGGGTAGCCCTTAACCTAGTTGCGTTCTAAAGAACAGCATAGCCATGTTCGGTTATATTGATATGGAACGGTTTTTAGGCGTTGACGATTTTGTACAAACCATGACCCCAGGGGAATGGTTGGCCAAAATGGGGTCAAATTTTTTCATAAAAATATGAGAGTTTAAAATAAAAAAAAAATCAAGCAGGAAAAAAAACATTTTCAGCCATGTTGATATGAAAGTATCCTAAAGTAATGTAGATTTAAGTGTTTCGAATGATGACTTTGGGGTTAGGGTTGGGCTATAAAAGTTTTTCAAGGGATATATAAAAGAAAAAAATCTACTTCTCAAAAACAGCCATACCATTTTTAATCATGTTGATATTAAAGCATTTGCTTGTAGTGTACGGTAAATTCAGGCTTGTTCAAATGATGACCCTTGGGGTGAAAAGGGGGCCACAATGGGGGGGGGGGTCAGATTCTTACAAATGAATTTATAGGAAGAAATCTCACTATAGTCAATGTCATTCTGCACTTCTTAATCATCATTCTTTTTTTAATTAAAAAAACACCTATATTTTGATCACATATCTAGCCCTAAATTTGCTATGAAAAGTTTAATCCACAAACAACATATATTGAAGCTTTGATATGAATATGATCAACATGGTTCTGTTGTCCTGTACAAGTGTTTCCTGCATTCATGCATTAAGTGAAATTAGGATCTGTTATTTTTTGCCAACCCTAGTCCCACAATGGGGCATGATTTTAAAAAAATGATTCCACGCAGGGGGAATAAGGAAGCATACGAATTATTCTACCTTGACTAAATCAGTGATACATTATGACGTCATAGTAGGCGAGATGACGTCAATTTTAAAACACAAGTTTTTTGTAATATTGGTATTTAGAGAAGTAATTTAACTGTAGAAAATGAATGATACGTGTAAACACTAACAAAAATAAAATGTTCTTATTTTGTTATGATGTATTCTGTCATTTTGATTAAAATCTACCACCGATGACGTCATATGTATACACATCTGCTTCATACTTGGATATTTTACTTGAAAAAGACACAAATGGTAATCTAACAACCAAGCTATATGATAAACGTGATGACTTTAACTTTTCTATCGTCAACTTCCCTTACTTATGCAGCAATATACCTTCATCACCTGCATACGGAGTATTTATATCTCAGTTGATTCGATACGCAATAGCATGCTCTACGTATGAACAATTTCTTAAACGAGGTAAATTATTGACAAGCAAGTTGATGAAACAAGAATATCAACAGTCTCGTTTAAAGTCATCATTTCGTAAATTCTATGGTCGATACAATGACCTTGTCAGCAAATACAATTTATCATTGAATGAAATGCTGACTGACGTTTTTCATACCAATTGTTAGTCCATTATTTATACACTGAATTGACTACGGATTTTTTCCGTTATTTCCTGATTATGACAATGAGCACACGGCGGGTGTGACCGGTCAGCAGGGGATGCTCACTCCTCCATGGCACCTGATCCCACCTCTGATGTTTCGGAGGTCCGCGTTTGCTCTGCTCTTGTTTTTTATATTTGTTTAATGGACGTTGAGATTGAATACTGTTCGTTATTTCCATATCCTTATGTATACATCAAGTAACTTGAGAATTGATCGGGAATTGATCATGTCGTGTAAAGAGAATTTGGCTATGACGGCATGAATAAAGATACGTGAAAGGGAGTTTAAAAGCAAATATCATGAATGTTTTGTGAAATTCATATGGAGTTTAGTTAATAAAACAGATATGCTAATTCATATTTATCGATTATATTCTCTTTCGAAGACAGTCAGCAATACATGTATCCCGGTCGGCCTTTCCTCTGTCAATTGTGACAAAAATAATGCAACAGAACAACAATAAGCTGTGTATTTCAAAACGTAAATTTTGTACAGATGGAAAGTTTATCTCCTAAAATTCTTGGAAAGTGCTGCTAGAATCCCGAGTTAAGCATGGTTTTACAAAAAATCTCGGTTCATAGGTAAAAAATTCAAAACATTGGGTAAGGTTTTGTGCGAATCTGCGGAATGATTATTTTACTGACGGGACAGTAGGATTCTAGCAGCACTTTTTAGGCAAAATCGATGTTTTTCTACTACATTATTTACTCAAAGAAATTATTAAACTCCGGGGTATTGTTGTTCTGTTCGCTTTTTTATCAGGGAAAATTTCGCTATTAATAGAAGTCACGTGATGCCATGGTGGTGTTGCACGTCGTTGCGTTAGACACTCTTTTATCTTTATGCAATAAATAATAATAGTTTACGCTAATCAGCGGTTTTTGTAAATTATCCAACAAAATTTCCTTTAAAAAGTCTGAATTTCCCGAAAAATGACTTATATGCTTCCTTAACATGCCCGCGCACATAATTGAAGAATGTTTAATTTTCAATATGATAGAATGTGGTCTTTTCACTGGAAAAGATACTTTCCTCCCTTCCAGAAAGTTTATTGCCTATTGAGCCTCAACATATTCCCAAAGCCCTCAATCTGAACAAAATTATAGTGTTGAAGAAAACCACCTGAGGATGGTAGTAAATCAATATGAAAATATTTTGCTGTTAACTACAGGAAATTTTTTTTTATTCTAAAACAATGATCTCTTAGTGAGTCCCTACCATATTCCCAGAAGTCAAATTTGAACAGACTTGAGTATCCATTTACTGATGACACTTCCATACAAATTTTATAGTAATGACTGTGCTATCCTTGAGAAAATTATTTAGCGAGGATTAAATTTGGGCATTATTAGCGAGGGTGACAATTAGCGAGGGTGTTATTTGTAAATAGGTTCTTTAGTGAGATTTTTATTATCACAAAAAATTCTTTTTGCTAAAAAGAAAATACCAGTTTTTAAGGACAAATCGTCAAATTTGCATCTCAGTAAAATTTTAATTTATACAGTATTAAAATGATGACTTAGCTATCTTGAAAGATTTTTTCAATAGATAGTTTTCAGTGGACAAAAATTATAAAAATTATTTCCCGCTGGTTGCCATAATGTTGGTCAACATGCTCATATTCCTTCAATATTCAACCAACTTTAACTTTTATAATTGCAAGTGGGAAGCATTATTTTCTTTCAAATATACATTTGTTAAAGCCTACTTAATTTCAAAATTTTTATTCCATAAAGATTTTCTGCAAAATATTTCTGCTACACCCTCTTATATTTGGTAGGACAAAGAGGTAGAATTCCCAGGTTGACCACAAGATGGCGCCAACGGGAAATAACTCTTGTTTATTTGGGTCTACTGAAAACTATCAATACAGTGGACCTTCAGATATTTGGACGTCAGACATTCGGATTCTTCAGTATCAGGACTATTTTTTTTTTTATGGTAAGGGAATTTTTTAACTTCATGTTGTCTTGTTTAACTGGTAATTCATGTATCCGGACAAATTGACTTGAAACATAAGCCTCCGGATAAATGAGGCTCCACTGTACATTCCTGTGTAAAAATTTTGATTACCTCTTGTGGTCGCACCATAACCTTGCCCCGGTATATGATTTTAATAAATGAAAATCTACTTGGGAATGCTTCCATATTGATATGATTAATTTTGACTTTGCTGTTTTTGACAAGATTTTTAAAAGGGTTTCTCATGTTAAGAATTTCAACTTCCACATAAAATTGATTTTCATCTATAAAAATTTAAAACCAAATCTATAACTGTTGCCTCCCCTATCCCAGGGTCCATGATTTGAACAAATCTTATGCCCTGGTCACATGGAAAGCTTAAATCGAATCAAATGTAACGTTACTGCGAATTAGCTTTACTTAGTGTTTTCATGACGTCACAAACTAGTCCGATTTTATATCCTTTTTCAGAAAGAGGATAACATGGACAAAATTTCAACAATTTTAGCTTTAAAAATATATAGGGCGCAAGTTTGTTCAGAAACAATATTTACATATTTCATTGATATTATCATTCTACACATCATATCAAAATATTGATCCTGAACACACATGCGTTCGGTGACTTTTACTTAAAATATCGACGAAATATGTACGTTTTTCTGTAAAATTCATTAAAAACTGAAATTAATGTCATGTTTGTGACGTCATTACGTACATATGACGTCATTACTTATGAAAATATTCAGTGCTTTGAAGTCAGCATATACTCCCCTTTTAAGAACTTAATTTAATATATCTTCATCAAATTTTGATTTGGGGGACAAATATTGGTTATTACAGAATAAAGTTCTTTAATTCGAATTAGTTTACTGCGCGTTAAATTACTTAAATTAGCTCCATGTAAACGGTAAGCGAAGCTAATTTTAATTAAATTTTGAGGCATGCATAATGGCAAAATAAGGTCAAATGCCACATGTCCATGGCCAGCTTGAGGTATTTGTGCTATAGTGCAGTGAAAAACTAAGAAAAATTGTGTTAATCACAAAAATGTGTGAACAGACACTGTAACATTAAGTCAAAAGCATCTTCTTCTGCAGATGGTGACGTGATTTGCAAATGACGTCATAATAGCCTTACAGACGCCTGGCCGTTCAATTTTCATTCGCATTAGTTTACATCGCATGAGCTGTCATGTGAACGCAATCTAATTTGCATTACTTTGATTCGCATAAGTTTACTTTGCATTAATTTACTGCTAATTAAACTTGTCGTGTGAACAGGGTTTTAATCTACACTAGAATCAATATTTTTGTAATTAGATCTTTCAATTCCCTTCAACTGCATTTCATTACCAATAACTGTGAAATGAGCTTACATTTTACACAAATCAATGTACTTTACTTTTATTTGTCTTTCATCAACATGATCAATATCAGAAAGTTTTTTTCGTTACTATTTTGTTTTTCACTACACAATTCTTCTAGTTCTCCTAGAACTTTAAGAAATAGCTGTTGATCCTTTCAGTACTTTGATTATCTAAATACTGCTGAATGTCCTGAGGTTTCAGAGGAGGGACTTCCTGGGATATTTCTTTCCTCTATGTCCTCCCCCTCATCACATGACCCTTTATAAGATTCCCCCTCTACAGGTCTACAGTTATGTCCCCCTGACCGGACGCCCTCATCACTCAAACTCGCCAATGGCGACTGTTCCCTTAGCAACTGAGCGACTTTCTCATGAGGGGGACTTTCAGGAGATTTCCTCAAGCTCAGAAAATTCCTGTCAAAATAAGTTTGCAAAATGACGGGGTGGGGAGTTACTTACCTTGGCAGACAGAGAATTATCACAGTTATTTCCCCCTTCACTTACGTCACCAGAGTTTTAGAAGGTTGATGGATGTCCACTATTAGCGTGGTCACCCCCTTGGTACCTCTGTAGAATCTATCTGATCTGGACGGAGGAACGGTCAACATTGTCCATACACATTCTAAGTTTGTCCTTGTGATGAGAGGTCATAAGGTCATAGGACAGTTCTCGGACCGTCTTACACAACTGGATAGAGGCGGACACGATACTCATACAGGCAGCTGTCAAAAATAAAGGTACATCTAGTTATTACATTACATTAATACTTGCTCGATTTAAAATTAAAAAGCGCTATTTACAGATAATTTCAAAAATGTGTAGTTACTTTTGTTAATTTCGACGTGATAAATTCATAATATATTATGGAAAGCGAACAATTGCTAATGATGATTTAAATTACTTGTTTCTGTCACAGGGGAAATCAAAATTTTAAACCTCCTTTATCATTCTTTCGAATATAAATTAAAAGGGTTTCTGAGAATTGTATGGCTATATATGTTACTTATCGTGCACGTCTTGCCCATAAATGCGTGAAAAGTGAAGAAAATAGTTTAGAATACCTTCTAAATGTTTGAGTTGAACTTCTACATCGAGATAAATATTAGTAAGAATTGAAGAAAATCCTTTCTCAAATTAATATGAAATGCATTCAGTAGAAGTAAATTTTAGAACCTTTAAGCTCTTCATTACTTTCTCTATGCATAAGCACATGAATGAAGACATGTGTTTGTCTCCTATACAGTATGTATAAATAAATTTGCATGTACATGTTTATCTTTCTGGAAAGAGACATAATTTAGGCCCCTGATTCCACCTCTGAAATTTATGAGGCCCTGTCTTCAAACACTTCTCTTATATTCATATCGTTTTTAGTTTTGTATGAAATTAATCACTCTTTGTCATGTTTTCATTTTCATTGATTAAAATATCACTAAAATTAGGTTTAAAATTACGAGAATCCAACTTTTTTTCCTGACAACTTGCAAATTATTTAACCCAACCCTCTTACATGGACTTTTCTGTGATGTTATTTTTAAAAGGAAATTGATATGCTAAAAAAGAGGATTTGTAATTTTTTGAAGTTAGATAATAAAATGGTCATACACCTTTGTGTTTAGTCCCTTCCCGGTTCTGTTTATCTGTCATTCTTCTCCACTTGGTTATCCGCAATTTTTTTCTAACCATTGCACATAATGAGCTGATTTTTGGTATATGTTAATGCATTTTGATGATTTACAGATCAAGTTTTAATTTCTTTTTGCCTTATTCATTTTGAGGGAATTTTGGCATTTTCTTTTTTCAAATGGAATTACAATTGGGTTCATGGTGTTCTAAATTAAAATTCCAAAAGAGATCCTACTCTAAAGAGAAAAAGAGAAACTCGGTAGGAGACATGTATTGCTTATGTAACACTTTCAGGATTCTTGATATGTTATTTGACTAGGAAGGATCTGCCTACCTGGTCAATGCTAAGAGGTCGAGGTTTTTGGGATCAATCAATAGGAAGGGGTTTTTTTTATCATCCTTCGGACTTGCTTACGATCCTAAAAATTTAAAGAGTGAATAATTTATACCCTTTTCCCATATTAGTAAGTTTAAAAGATTGTCTATTTGTCAATAGTTAACTTCATGTTTTTCATTAGACAAAGTGGTCCCTAGGGTCTGGATTTAAGTCCGAAATAGATATGACTTTTTAAAACTAATCGGGGGTATATGTTGTATACTACTTAACTTTTCGAAATTAAAATTACGTTTTCATTATTGAAAAAGCGGCAGATTAAAAGTATGTGTTACTAATAAAAATCATGTCACCGATTTCTTGTGTAGAAAAAAAAAACGTTCTCTAAAAATTAGGTATTTTAATATTTTAAGTAAAGGGTGAAGAAACATATTTTTTCTTTAATTCTGTCAATTGGTCTCAGAATTTTAAAGTTCAAAGTTTCATAAAGTATGTCAAAGTAATTCAACAATAAAATCAAATATTAGTTTAAATTTCAAAATACCATACGTTCATTTTTTTAAAATTCAGTATTATTAAAGCGTACAATTTCTCTTCACTTTATAAAACGCTGCAGGTACTTAGAGACAGGAATTTTTTTTTTTTTTAAATAACACTTTTGCGAATTGAATAAAAATTATAGCCTTTTTCAACATATGTATGTTTAAAATAATGTCTATGGGTTGATCGATTTCTTTTTCATTAGACATAATAGTCCTTAGAGGCAGGGTCTGGAATTGAGCTAAAAATAAGAATAAAAATAAACAAACCAATTATATTTAGGAGAGGAAATAAACCTGTAGTTTACTAATTAGCTTTTCATAATTAGATTTTGAGTTGCTCAATTAAAAGTTAGCAACGACGTTTAAAGAAACTTGTATGTCTTATTTATGAATATCATATAATCAAATTCCTGTTTTGATAAACGGAAGTCTTAAAGAAGGCGCGGTATTTTAATACTTAATATTCATCATCAAGGATTAAAAAACGGATGATTTTCAAATATAGGATATATAAGAAACTCTTTTAAAAGTGTACTGTAATCACCAGTTTCGCAAAATTTGAAGAAAATATAAGGAAATGTAGGGAATGATATAATTGTTGAATCAATTTAACTCCAAAAGAATGTAAGGGGTGATCAAAAATTGCTTATTGAATTGCTTACAGCTAATTGAATAAGTTCCATAAAAGATATTATATAGAAAAAACATTATTCCAACTCATATTTCTTATCATGCAAGTTATATTTATAACAAAGCAGTCTATTTGTCAGGAACGTCAAGTCTTTGTGTTGGCTCTGCCCTTAGTTGTTTAATAAGATTTTGAGTTTGAATTATATTCGTTATCTCCATGAATTTCACTTTAAATGCTATTTATGTTCATAAATAATTTTATGCCCATTTCTTGTGTATTGAAAGTGGGACAAGCGAGATAACTCTAATATTTTTGTGCGTATTTGTTTTTGGAACAGCCTCAGTATCATGCAGATTGAGTACAATCAGTGGCAGCGCCATATTTGTATGGAAATACAATTTTATTTTTGAACAAGCAAGTTGGCTTACAGCGTGTCCAGTGCACAGTTGATACATTTGATGGACTTCTTGTGGTGTGGTCTTTTGAATTTCCAAGGAAGTCAGCACATTTGTAAGTGTTAAAAGATGAGACTTGAAATTCAGTCCTGGCACACGTGGAATGCCTACGTGCGTTCCGATTTTTCATCATTCGTAACCTGTGTTGTCCCAACAATCATTGTTTTGTACTGAGTTCTTCCTTCATCAAGATGTCTGTATTAATATTTGGTGACTCACACATTCGACGCTAATATCATTATGCGAGGAATCAGAAACAACATTCAAACAATTATATTTAATGTACAAAATGTAGCGATTTCGGTCATTGGGATTTGTGGGGGCAGAAAAGGTCGAGGTATGGACATTAGAGTCCTAAAAGAGGAGATTCAAAGGAACCGACCATAGAAGCTAATTTAATATATTACGGGAAACGATATCGACCAGCCGCAGGCTGATGAGGACTCGGTGAGGGAGATTGTGTCAAAAATAATGCCGACATGTGACTTGTTTTTAAACCGGTATCATTTAAATAAGATATATGTGTGTCAGTTGTTACCAAGATATTCCACCAGACACTGCCGAGTTGTTTTTATATAATAAGTTAATAGTCCTGGCAAATTAACTTTTAAAAGAAGAAGTTAAAAACAGAAGGCAGGTTGTGTACTGGAAGTTAAAGGGCTTGAAGAACTCTGTAGTGAATAACTTTTGTGATGATGTACACATGAACCATATTGGCAATGTAAAATATTACAGGGCAATCAGGGGTGCTGTGATACATAGTACAAGTGATAGCTAGATAAATATTTTGTATGTCATTTAGCCATATAACAATTATGGTTAATTTGCATCTTAAGTTTATAAAACAGACAATACATGTATATGTACCTTAGCCTTAGTACCCTAGTGACTTAGAACAGCTTACAAAATGAGTATTAATGATTTTAAAAAAAAAGCTTATTATGCATTTATGACACAATGTTATACTTTCAGCTGTTTTCTGTTTAATCACATATTAGATGCATTGTAGAGAGCCAGTGCAAGAGTGGGAAATACAGCAAAGGACCCTTGTGATCAAGCATTTATTTTTATTTAGAACAGTAAGTCTGGAAACTTTTTCAACTGCATGAGTTGCAGAAGAGCCTGTGATAATTTGCCACATGTTCAAGTATGAGTGGTAATTTTGCCACATTACTGAACAATTAGTGGTATTTTAATGTATTACTGAATCTTGATAATTTTATCAAGTAACAAATGCGATAATTCTATCGCTATGCTTTACAATAAGTGATAATTTTATCACGTCTTGATCAGTGCTGAATCTTGATAATTCTATCAAGTTATAAATGCGATAATTGTATCGCAATTAGTGATAATTTTATCACGTCTTCAATAGTGCTGAATCTTGATAATTCTATCAAGTTACAAATGCGATAATTCTATCGCTATGCTTCACTAGGAATAGTGAATTAATTAGTGATATTGCAATGGTTTCTTGATACATTATAGCTATATTTCACTAGTGCACTGTAATTATACAGATTATTTTAAGATAGAAACAATAATTTGTATAAAGAACTACCCTAGAGTCAGGTCTAATGGGTAATTTTATCCAATTGCCTGATATGGGCTAATATTTGGATGAGTAAATCAACAATAATTTTGCCACATTAATCAAAAGCTGATAATTTTATCAGTCATAGATAGGTTGAATCTTGACATGATTTGTATAAATTAGGCATACATGCTAACATCCATTTACAGAGATGAGTATCGGTAATAAGCCTACAGACTATGGGGTGGTTACAAAGCCATTTAATTTACAACAATAGGGGGTAGCAAGTGACACTCCAACAAGCAACAATCATTTAAGCCAATTAAAAGATGGCAGTTTTACCAAGTAATTCAGGTACTAATTAACAAACAGCATCTAAGGAGTTATCACTTAGCTAAGGGGTTAAGAATCCCAGTATCATTAGGCCATTGGGTCTCGGTGTAGATTCTAAGATAAAAAGCAAAATCCGGGGAAATGAATTTGTTGATTTGGAAATTTGTTAGGAATCAAAAATAAGAATAATTATAAAGGCTTTGAAATCGGTGAAAACTTAGAAGGGGAGTGTGAAATCAAGCCCAAAAAGCAAACATTAAATTCAGAAATCCATAGTGAGGCATTGGCTATCAGTTTGGGTAAATCCAAAGTAGGTCTAAAATCTGGGTTTCTGCACTACTGGACGAAAAAAAGTGCTGAGAATCCCAAATTTTACTGATAAAGTTTGATAATTACTGATAATGTGCTGTTGTTGCTGATAAATACTGATATTTACTGTTATAATTACTGTTGTTGCTGATATTTTTTGTTGTTTCTGATAAATACTGATAATTACTTTTTCTTTTTACTGTTCAGTCTGATAAATACTGATAAATACTGTTGAGGTACTGTCGTTGCTGAGAATTGCTGATAATTACTGTTGAGGTACTGTCGATGCTGAGATTTACTGATAATTACTGTGGTCATTGTTTTTGACCTGGTAATTGGTTTAAAATAAAACAATGGGCTATAAAAACCTTCAATTATTACTTTCTTTTACTTGAATTATCATGGCAAAATTTGCATATTTTTTTTTAAATGGTCTTCTTATGCCAAAATTACATGAATGTATGTATGTATGCTGATCTCAATTTCTACATTACGGTAACTTTATGAAAAATTTGACAATAATCAAAT
Organism: Saccostrea cuccullata; assembly: GCF_032062105.1. Lineage (NCBI taxonomy): Eukaryota > Metazoa > Mollusca > Bivalvia > Ostreida > Ostreidae > Saccostrea > Saccostrea cuccullata. The sequence continues at coordinate 31,927 of NW_026938051.1, read as the reverse complement.
GAATTATTAATAGAATGAATATATAGAAATAGAATGAATAAAAAAAAAATTAACGGCAGAAAAAAATGGAATTTTACTTTTGCAAAAGATCATATTGAAAAATAAACTGTACATAAAAAGAAAATCATGCTATCTTAAAAAAAAGATCCATCGCCGCCTTTCCCGACTCCAAAAAATTATGTAGGGAGATCGGTGATCTGTTTTTTTTCAATAATAAGAAAAAAGTTAGTAATGGATGGGAAAAAATCGGGATAAAAAGAGTTTCCTGCAGGTTAGAAAAGTTGGATTTGTTCCGTTTTCACTAGGTCAACTGGCCGAGTTTGGACAACATTTTTTTTTGAAGGCCTTTTTTTCTCGAAAAAACAATTATATTTATCTTGGTAAATGTTCAGTTTTCTGATCTCTTTTTGTCGAAATATTTGAAAAAAAATTTGCTCGGAAATAAGAAATTTTATCCCTTTTAAAAAGTAACTAAGAGGTGAAAACAGGTTTGAATATGTTCAATATCTGGGCACTGATTTTAATTAATAATTTATTTATTTATTCATTTATTTTAATGTTATGTAGACGTTTGTAGATCGTCCAAGAATTAAACTCCTCCACATGCACATATGTACAAGTACACACTGTATGTATGTGCAACCGGCAAATGGGGCGAGCCTATTAAAAATTAGAGGTTAAGAATCTCTAGTACAAAGGTACATGTGTTTAGTTTGTCTTAAAATTTAAATACAAAATCGTTTTTTATTTAATCAGTTTTGAAATCTCATTAATTTTTTTTATTTGATTTTATGGATTGGGAAATAAGAAATGAAATGAGACTTAATGTAATATGTTACTATTAATATGTGATCAAATTAATCGATTTTAATTTTGCATGGTAAAAAATTGAAAGGAAAACACCTTTAAATTGATTTCAATTGATCAGAAATCGGTGATCGACCTGTGATTTGGCTGTATTGTGTACATGTCTTCAGCCCCGGGGTAGAACGGGGTCCAACTTGTATATTCCATGCAAATTGTAGTGTTCAGCGTAACAATGGGCACTAATTACCTATTGTTCTTCGTCTGCGGCTACCGGTGTTATCAATAAACAAACTACCTACACTGTACATGTACTCGCTACTTTGGAACAATCTTAAAGTTTATGGTCGCACGAAAAAAAAATTCCGTAATATTGAATTTGATGACGAATAAAATTGATAGAAAAAATATTTAGAATAGAACACTTTGGTACTATAATGAAAAAAAAAGATATATACATGTACATCATGTACGTTGTACGGACTTATTTTCATCATTATTTCAATTCTCAAAGATCTATCTTCTTCAGTATTTAATTTCATTTTTTAGTTTTACGCATATTTCTTCAATCAATCAATCATTTGAATTTGAATCTTTTTACCATTTTACTTTAGTTTACATTGACTACAAAAACATATGAAATGTATGTGATTTTATACATAACAGTAGGTCTAAAAGGCATGCGTTAATAAGAAACTAAATAAAAAAAAAATTTCGTAGGTTTCTATAAATGCGAAGTAAGGGAATTTCGGCCGGGGAGTATATTTTGTTTATCAGATAAAAGAATATTCCGGGGGAGGTGTTCACGTGTATTTTCAATTCTGAATCTCTGCTAACGATTGTTTGGGACCGGTAAATACGTAGACGAGAAATTGACTTTACTTTTAACTAAAAAAAAATGTGCAAAATATACAATCATATAGATATAAAGAGAAAGATTGTTTAGTGAAGCACTTTTTTGAATTAATATTAGCATGAATTGTTCCCAATTCAGATGCAGGGAAACTCCACTTCGCTTAATCCGAGGAAAAAAAAACAAACCTTAAATGTATGGATTTTGAATGTCAGAAGCATGCATGACGTTGTGTATCGCACTCATGAATAAATGTACCTCAGTTCTGAAATTTGTATGGTTCATTGCAATTGATTCTCTAAAATAATTTTATTCATGCATATAAAAAATTCGATAAGCATAATATCATAACTTGCATGACTTTTAAAACACACAACTAAAGAACAGACCTTGACCTATCGGCTATCACTTAATTGTAAACAGTATTTCACCCCCTCCTTTTTGTGCTACAATCAAGTAAAATCTGATAAATAAGCACCAAGTCTGTTCTGATCGTTTATACAAAGGTCTCGGAGAAAAATGGAATTAAAAAATAATTATAATCACTGCACAAAATTCTAATTTTACAAAAACGCAAGCCGTAACGATATCCCTATGTCAGAATGTACTAATAATTGACCCGATTCTAAAACGAAAGTAGAACTTTTACACGTGGTTGACATGTATGTTCAATAACAACAAGCACAAAGTTTGCATTAATGGAAAAAGTTTATTCAAGTTATGATTAATTTTATTTAGTTTTTTAACTGACTGACCGCATATAACATGATTAAGGAGTGGCGCATAATATTAGAAGCCATATATGCCCATAGACTTAAAACTGTATAAAATGATAAAAGAATTAGCCTAAAGAAAGACGTATATTTCATTGACTGAAAATCACTCTGCATAAGATTTATGTCATGTAGTGTACAATCCTTAAGCCTTAACAAATAATTTAAAAGAGATTGAGAGAGAGAGAGAGAGAAAGCTAGAAAGCGACACGATATAAAATTCGCAGGGAGGACATCGGAGAACTAGAGCGCGCTGTCTGCATAATCAATAAAAAAAATAATTAACGATGCTTCAATTTAATCATTTAACCCTGTCACATTCTTCTCTAAAATAACAAAGTGTACGCTTCAAGACTAGATTTTATGAAAAATATTTAATACTGTCTTGTTAAAATGAGAGCTTAATTTAAACTTTAAAGTAATTGGAAAGGGGGGGGGGGGTTCAACTTAATGTGCTCATGCATTTTCAGTTCTCCAGACGGTAAAATAAATTGAAATTTAAAACCATTGACTGTATTGAAGTATTAAAGATATCCACAAAAAGCTTTTGATGACAGTACATATACATGTGAGAAAAAATATGAGATGAGATTTTTTTGAACAAAAATTAAACTTTTTGAAAAAGTACTTGGGAAGAAAAACCACTGCAAATACAACAGAATAATTTTCCTCAGATAATGTCATCTACGTGTAAGGAGAAATTTAAAGAAAAAACATAAACATTTATGAAAGCTTATGTTAACATTATGGTCAAAAATTATTATGATGAAATTAATATATGAAAACTGAAAAAAATTAATAAAATGTGACTTTTTTATTTAGAATAATTTATATTGTAATTGACTGTAATGAATTTGTTAAAATACTTAAAAAAAAAAACAAATAATCATTTCTCAGGCTATTTAAATCCATTCGCAGGTTAAAAACAATGACCACAGTAATTATCAGTAAATCTCAGCATCGACAGTACCTCAACAGTAATTATCAGCAATTCTCAGCAGCGACAGTACCTCAACAGTATTTATCAGTATTTATCAGACTCCACAGTAAAAGACGACAGTAATTATCAGTATTTATCAGCAACAACTAAAATTATCAGCAACAACAGTAATAATAACAGTAAATATCAGTAATTATCAGCAAGAACAGCACCGTATCAGTAATTATCAGACATTATCAGTAAAATTTGGGATTCTCAGCACTTTTTTCGTCCAGTAGTGCTGGTATTCATAATAAATTCAAATCTGTTCAATATCAGGAGGTAGAAAATACAGTAGGTTAAATGCGCATATATGGGAAAAATTGTGGGTTGTTTAAATTGGATATTCAGAATGCATATAAAATCATTCCAATACATTGTTCAGATTGGGAATTGTTGGGTTTTACTTTAGACAATGAATACTATTTTGACAAAACTCTCCCTATGTGACTTAGTTTTTCTTGTCAGTTATTTGAAGAATTCAGTACTGCAGTACATTGGGTATGTGAAAACAAGTTAGGCTTACATTGAAGACTAGTTCATGTTTTTGTTCAAGGATATTGGTATTCCATTTAAGGAGTTAAAAACTGTCCTTCCCTGCACTTCGCTTATGTTTTTGGGTATTGAGTTGGATTCTATTTTGATGGAGTCATGTTTACCACAGGACAAGTTAACTAAAGCTAGACACCTAATACAAATTCACAAGTCTAAAAAATCTATAACATTACTAGAGTTACAGTCTGTAATAGGTCTGTTAAACTTCGCCTGTTTAGTGGTCATTCCAGGAGCTCATTTCCTAGGCGGCTAATTGATCTATCAATTGAGTTAACTCAACCTTTTCATCATAGGAGATTGAATAAGGAAGCTCAAGCGGATTTAAATGCTTGGGGTTTGTTTTTGGAGCATTTCAATGGCAAGTCACTGTTTTCATCAGAGCAATGGGACAATTCTGACTCATTACAGTTGTATATGGATGCAAGTAACATTGGTTTCTGTGGTTATTTACAAAATCAGTATTTTAGTGGTTTATAGCCTAAAACCTGGAAAACCTGTCATATTACAATAAAAAGAGTTATTTCTCATTGTACTTGCAGTTCAGCTTTGGGCAGATCAGTTAGAAAATTGATGTATTATTATTAAAATTTTTTCGTGGATAATGATGCTGTTGTGCACATCATATACAAACAAACGTAAAAAAAAGTCAATCATGGTTCTTGTTTGTCGTTTAGTAGTGCAATATTTAAAACACAATATTTTATTTCAAGGAAGACGTACCGGGTTTAGATAATGTTTTAGCTGATCATCTTTCTCGCCAGCAGATTCCACAGTCCCTACAAAAATTTTCCCACAACATTCCTGTAGCATGCCATAACAATGAGGACAATCTCAAAGTTTATAATCAATAGCTTCAGACCTAATATATCAGTCATTAGCATCATTAACTCATAATACTTATCTGTGGGCAATTGAATATTACCATTGTTTGGTGTCATCATTTTGCTTTGCCAAGGAAAGGTGTACCAGCAAAAGCAGAAGATATCATTTTGTTTATAGCTTATTGTTACTGGCAACCTATGTTTCAGCATTAAGTATTCAACATAAGATAAGGAATATAAAGGCCCAACTTTTAGTGAAAAAATGTTTACAAGGTTACAAGAATAAGACAAGCTTAGTGAACCCTAGGTTACCTATAACACCAATCATTCTTTAACAGTTGATAGCTTCTTTACAATATACAACAAGTTTATATTTTGTACAGGTACTTATAAAAAGTTTGTATTTAGTGGCATTTCACTGTTTTCTTAGGATTGTAGAATTTACAGCTTCAAAAGACAGAAATTGTCATTTATTGACAGTACAATCTGTACATTTTTTAGAAAATACTTCAGACTTCCCAATAGGGTTGGAGTTCACTATGAAAACTTTCAAACATGGTAAAGGTCAATCTTACACTTTGCATGTGGAAAATGACAGCAAAGATAACACAATATGTCCTGTTCAGGCCCTATGGACATATTTTCAATTTCGAAAACCAACTTCTGGTCCTCTTTTTACTTTCATGGATGGCTAACCGGTGTCACGGAATTATTGTACGGATCAGTTATGTTTGTCATTAAATTGGTGTGGGTTGGATTGTAAACGATATAAAGGTCACAGCTTTAGAATCAGAGCAGCCACAACGGCTTTTTCCAATAGAGTTCTAGAGCAAAAAATTAAAGCAATGGGGCGGTGGTCATCGAACGCTTTCAAAAAGTACATTTGAATCCCCTTTGTAAACCTTTGACTGCTCACGAGGTGAGGTTGAGGTAATGAGTAATGACCATGGTGACAAGAGCATCTGGTCAGATTATAATTCATGACATTTCAAATCTACTCTGAGTTGAGTTCCTATAAAATATTGAGTAATTTGTTAACTTGTTTGGTTGATTGCAATCAAGTGTTTTAATTACTGGTGTCACAAAATTATACCAAATCATGGTGACAAGAGCATCTGGTCAGATTATAATTCATGACATTTCAAATCTACTTTGAGTTGAGTTCCTATCAAATAGTGAGTAATTTGTTAACTTGTTTGGTTGATGTCAATCAAGTGTTTTAATTACTGGTGTCACAAACTATACCCAATCATGGTGACAAGAGCATCTGATTGTAAAATAAATATCAAACCAGTAATAAAAAATATGAGGGTTTGGACAATTGTCAAAATATGTGAACAAGTTTGACACATTAATTGTTTCAGGAAAGAGGACATTGGCTTAAAAAAAAACAACATTTTTAACCATGATGACAGGAGCATCTGGTTGTATCAAGAAGTAGTAAAGTTTTGATGTAATTATACATCTAATAAAGTTTGAGTACAATGCATAATAATATGGTATTGTTTTACAAGAGTTGAAATAGTTTCTTTGTATGTTGGTAATGTGTTATTATTCATTGTTTGTATCCAGTTTGTATGAATTTTAGGGATACTTCTATTGTAGTAAGATTAAGACTCGCACTAGGGTTGGGTGGGGATTACTGCTGATGACAGTTCAGATCTGCCTGTCATTGGCAGTAAGTGGCATTTTTACCTTACCCCAACTTTGATGTAAACATTTTATACAGTAATAATTTGATCTATTTGGAAGTTGCATGTAGTGATATTGGTATCACTGCAAGGTTTATAAATGTAAATCTATCAAACTACATTTTCATTTTTGTAATAGTTTTACAAAATTGTCATTTGATAATAAATGACCTTTTTCAACTTCAAACGGTGTTGTGTTGGTATCAGATAGTGTAATACTACATCAAACAGAGCAACCTTAGTGCGAGTATCAGGAAGATGGGCATAAATGCTATTTATGTTCATAAATAATTTTATGCCCATTTCTTGTGTATTGAAGGTGGGACAAGCGAGATAACTCTTATATTTTTGTGCGTACTTGTTTTTGGAACAGCCTCAGTATCATGCAGATTGAGTACAATCAGTGGCAGCGCCATATTTGTAAGGAAATACAATTCTATTTTTGAACAACCCTCCAACCTCTCCCTAATAGTTAAAAATTTATAGTGTTCTTAATTGATGTGAATAATTTGACAATATTTTTCCACATCTCTTTTTTCAGTAGGTAAGGCATTTTTACCTTACCCCACCTTTGATGTAAACATTTTATACAGTAATGATTTGATCTATTTGGAAGTTGCATGTAGTGATTTTGGTATCACTGCAAGGTTTATAAATGTAAATCTATCAAACTACATTTTCATTTCTGTAATAGTTTTATAAAATTGTCATTTGATAATAAATGACCTTTTTCAACTTCAAACTGTGTTGTGTTGGTATCAGATAGTGTAATACTACATCAAACAGAGCAACCTTAGTGCGAGTATCAGGAAGATGGGCATAAATATTGTTTCCAAACAATCTGTATTTAATTTCAAAAGATATTAAATAACGGGTTTAAGAGATTGTGACATGAAAAGTTTAACGTTTCATAAAGTATGTCAATACAATTGTACAAAGGTCTATTTTCTTATAAATATATAAGGATTTGAGGTTTTCTGTTGATCCTTAGATAGTATACAGCTATATAATTTTGATAAAACATGATTCATTGAGCATGCTCCTTTTTCGCACGTTTACATTACGTTTAATGAAATTAAAAATACACAGTTGTAGTGAAAATTAATACGATATTTTACCCGTTGGTAAAGTATTTATAAAACATTACCTTACGGAATTTTGAATTAAAGTGAATGCTCCATGAGTGTTTTATAGACATTTATATACTTTGTATAACCAAAGCGTAAAATCAAAGCCAAGAATAGGAACGTTATGAAACGTCATGGAGCACCAAGCTATTTATTAATATGTGCCAACAGAAAAAATGTCAAATAATACACTAAAATTCTGCTGGAAATTGCCTACACGTTTAAGGGACAAAAGTATGCAAATGGTGGTTACTTTATAAATCTTATTAGATTTAAATATTAGTCTAAATTTCAATATAGCATGCACATATTTCCTAAAAATTCAGTATGTTTAAAAAGTATATCTTCTCTTCACTTAATACAGTTATTCCTCTTCTTTCATATAAGTACTTATCATGAAAACATATATTTCCTACTGGCGTATAGTAGTTCAAGGAAACAAGGTATTTTTATAATGACAATAAATAACTATTTACAGTGCAGAAAAAATAGAATACTGTAAACAAACTATTAATGGCGACGACTTTATTTCGCGATTAAACAGGGATAAATTGGTTTGCGGCGATTAATTTTCGTGATCATGTTTTTTTTGGATTTGTTTAAATAGGCACATACAATCAAATGACCGTTTCACGGCGAGAAACATTCGCGATGACGAGGCTCTCGTGAACTTCGCAAAAAATTCTCGCACGCGACTAAAAGTTGCATTGGTTTACAGTAATTGGTTTAAAGTCGGATTTAGTGGCTAGATTCCTTCAGTTTAAGATATCTAGGGAGGTGGTGGTTACCAAGGATATTGATAGAGAGTTCCACAGTCAAATACCATCCGGACCTTGACTTCTTCATGGCTGGTATACTAAGGTTCTGGCATAAAGAATCAGGAACATCATATTGATTCCCATGATTGTATGGCTGGAAACAGGAGAAGTGGTGGTATGAGCTTGATGACAAAGCTGTACATCAGACATGTAAAAATATTTGAAGAAAATGTTAGCTTGGAGAAGTCTGGAATGTATAAAATTTAATTATGATCCTGTATATGCGTGTTGTTTTAGAGTTTTTAAATAATTTGTCTAAACAGATTCTCTCAAAATCCGTAATTTGCATAATATTCTTAGGACCGGGTCTTTGATCTTTGTACATTGTAATTAAATAAGGTATATCCTTTTAGCATTTTCCTTTATGTTAACCGATGATTTTCATGACTGTGACTAAAATTTCATTAAAACTTAATTAACGAATTTGCAAGAAAGCACAAACCCTTGTGTTTAATTGCGATCCATACTGTTTCAAAGGATAACGACGAATGGATGGTCAATAAAAAATGATATACAAAAATTACTTTAATGAAAATTGAGCTAAGAAGGATATGGAAATAACGAACAGTATTCAGTCTTAAAGTCCATAAAACAAAATAAGAGCTAAGATGCTTTCAAAGAAAGAGGGCATAGAAGGTATCTTTTTAATCCATGAAATCAAACAAGGACCTTTAGATTTTACCAGGTATACACTAGACAATATTACTAACGCACCACCAAATGAAAGTCATATTTTACTTTTCAAAACCTGTTTAAGATAAATTTGATAATATATTATATATGTTATTATGTTACAAAATCAAAAATAAAGCATTTAAATGTCTTAATTGATAAGTAACTACAATGTTAACTTAAGCGTGACCATTGCATAGAGAGTTAAAATCGTGTGCATACTAATTTTGATTTAATTTTAAATTTTTTTTGGTTCTCTTTGTATTTTGAAAATCAGAAATAAATTACTTGTATGTTTGTACTAAAAACAAACAGTTTGCATTGGGAAAGATATGTAATTAATTAAAACAAGGAAAATAATATTAATTCTTCTGGTGAAACAATGTTTCAAATAGATTAGTAAATATAAAAATGTTCACTCTAGATAGCCAAGTAAACGCCACACCACAATTCGATGTCGTTCCACAAAATTGGCGTCACCGGAAGTTGAGTGGACTGGGTTTGAACACCAAGGACTTGGATGAATAGAAGGCGATACAATAGTCAATTGCTGCATATTATTTGATTTTTTTTTTAAAATTCAATGGTGTAACCTCAAGGACAATTATCGGTAATTAGCAATGCATATATTTGGACAAAAAAGAGGTACGTAGTGCATGTTGGAAAATTTGTTTGGGGCAAGAAGGTCATGTTGGGCTTTTGTTCTGACAACAAGGCATTTGCCAATCCCATTTTATTGGGGGAAAATACGTTTTTTATATACAAATACCGATTAGGCAAATGTTCAATTCACAAAGAAGTATTTGATTAGGCAAATGTTCAATTCACAAAGAAGTATTTTAAGTGGTGCGTTAGCAATTTTGTCTAGTGTATACTTTATATACTTATTGAATATTTCTTGTTGCATTTTCTTCGATTAATATCGTGAGTTCAGAGTTTAGACTTTCTAAGAATATGTGTTACATATGTGCAAGTGTAAACCTTTTGTTTTAATTTTGGAAGGGATTCTGTTTTGGGGGCATGAAACCTAAACAAAACAAGGCCACGTCCCCGTAAAATTTTTGTTATATTTGGTGGTTCCCATCTTTCATTCGCAACACCTCTCATACCACTCAATAAAATTTAATGATATTTTCACGTATTCTTTAAATTTCATTATATAATGCAGTTGTGCGCCTCTTTTTGATCTGACAATGATTTCGGATCTCCCAGAGTAAAACATAAACTTGACTGTAAATAACCATGAGGGGCGGGGGTATCATTTTGTGAGCTCATTACTCACAATATCTCTAGTTTTGCTTTATATTGGTGGGGAAAACTTACCCAGTCCCGAAAATCGTCACATGATTAATTTAAAATTTACCCATTACGAATAAAATATTATGCAAATAACATTTGGAAAGCCAAAACATGTTTTTAGCTTTTCAGTGTATTTCTTCATTATTCATATGTAGTAAAATTCTGCATTCAACTGCATATGGTTGTTTATTTAACAGAGATTTCGTCGAGAGAAAAAAAACACAAGTTGTGATTTTTGTTGATAGAAATCAACATGAAAATAGAAAGTATCTTGTAACATACGAAAAAACGGGAATAAAATATTTAAACAGATAGGAATTCTATTATTCAATGTTTGATTTGGATCAACATAATGCGCATAAAGCACTTTCCAATTCTAGAGTTATTGGTAAATTTGAATAAGTTTAGTTTTTTATGATAAATATTCCTGGAATTCGTTTCTAAAATGCTGTTAGATTGGTCAATATTTAAGATTACTCTTCAAAGAGATTTTCCGAACTGTAATTTTCCATGGCCTTTTATTTCCATTTTGCTAAGTAATGTATTGAACAGCAATGGGATTAACCTGATAGATAAACTATGATGTCATTTTTAAACTCCTTCAAAATGTTATCAAGTTCATAATATCGAATGTATATCAAAGCATGAAGCAATAACATTTGTTTCAACGATAAGGGATATTCTGTTTTCTATTTTTTAAGTTTTAAGATCAGAATCAGTAAAATCACTCTGAAGAAATAAACAGTGCATGCAAAGTACAGTGAAATATAAAATACTTTAGGAAGTACATACTATATTAGAATCTTCTTAACATTTTTTTTTAAATATGTGTCATTCTGATATCTGGACAGTTATACGGACTTCTCTATTTGTGTTACTTGTATTGCTGATTAGTTTTAGACCCCTGGGATCTTCAGTTTCACAATACAAGGCTATAGTAAGGAGAAATGATTCCCCATGCACTTCCTGTATGGACATGGGTGTATATTCCAGCAATGCCAGGTGTTTTTCGGTCTGTCTTTATTCTTGTCAATTTCTCTTTAAAATATATCGGGATCGGGAAACAGGATATTGCTTCTGCTGCCGTTATCAATCTCAAGGAATATTGTTGCCAGGGATCAAGTGGAGTTCACTTTCACTTGGTAAGTTACCAAATTAGATCGTCATAGATTACTTGGTAAACCATTAATCTTAGTCATCATGTACTTTTTGTGATCAGAAGTACTTACAATAAGCAAAACTCTAATGTAAGACTCCCGTCAAATAAGAGCACTAGTTTGTAAAACATCTGTCTTTTTTCGATCAATACGTTCCAATTTCTGAATTGCAACTTTTTAAAACGTGTAATACATTTTAAGTGTTACTCTAATGAGTGAGCATTAATAAAGGGCAACGCCATAAAACCTGTGGCTTCTATTACAAATTAAAATCATTTTTGAATCATTGAAGCTCTTCTTCAGAAAAAAACTAAGTTTTTACCTTCATTAGTCATTTGAAGAATCATTTTGTTAAAACAGAACTGATTGCACACATAAGTATCTGGAGTTGACATCAAGAAGATGTTGAGTTTAGACAATATCTATGTGGTTTTTGTGTCATGTATTCAACAATCTTTTGGAATTCACATGGGCGAAAGTTCCCCGTTATTGTTTGGATTTATATTCATATGAAGCAGAATTTATGCAAAATCTTTTGCCAAAAGAAGAAAACACTTGCTGTGGCCACAACTGCGACAACAATATATTGTGTGTTTGTTTAATGCTTTTTCCACATACGTCTACACTGAATTTTCTGGATTATAAAAGATTAATAGTTCAAAATTTTTACTTGAAAAAGACATTAATGGTAATCAACAACCCGCTAAAAAATTATGAAATTTTAATAACTTTTAAATGAAATAGATTTTTGATACGGAATTTATTGTGTTGAATGCTATTAAAATATATTTCTTAAACGAGGTAAATTATATAACAAAAGTATTAACTTCAAATCTGTTTAAAGTCATCTTTCGTAAATTCTATGTCATCATGTACTTTTTGTGAGCAGAATACAATTTATCATTGAATAAATGCTGATACGTTTTTCATACCAATTGTTAGTCCATTATTTATACACTGTATGTAAAACATTTTTTTTATTTCCTGATTATACAACCACATTGTCTGGCAATGCAACTTTTTTAAACCTGTAATACATTTTTTCGGAGGTGTTATTCTACTCTTATTTTGTATATTTTGTTTAATGGACGTTGAGATTGAATACTGTTCGTTATTTCCATATCCTTCTTGTGTGATGATGGCAATGTCATTTTTCCGAAATGATTTAGTAAGATCAATTTTTAGAACGAAACAAGCTCTTAACAAACAAGTTGAAGAAACAAAATTGCCAAATTTGTTTAAAATCTACATTTTGCAAGTTTAGAACCTCTTCAATACGTCTATATCGAGAGTAGAAAACACACTTCAACCTAAAATATTTTGACGTTGTTTTATGAACTAACCACACATTTTTCCATTTATTCATGAATTGTATGTCGACTCGATGTATCAAGTGAGGACTTAATTAAAAGGCGCACACAGCGTCTGAACAATGTTTCTTCTATGTTTATGTTTTAATGACTATAATATTATATTATAAAGGTCCAGGCTTTTGAAATTTCAAGGAGTCAAAGTTTCAAGTCCTGTTTACAAAATTTTATTGTTAATTTATTATGTTAAGATCATTCATCTGTTGTATGCTTTCACCTCTTACATTCTGTGGTCAATAATTAGTTGTAATTATCCTGCATGTTAACATTTTTATCCTGCATGTTAACATTTTTATTTTGCATGTTAACATTTTTATCTTGCATGTTGACATTTTTACCTTGCATGTTAACATTTTTATCTTGCATGTTAACATTTTTATTTTGCATTTTTTAACATTTTTACATTTAACATTTTTATTTCGCATGTTGACATTTTTATCTTGCATGTTAACATTTTTATTTTGCAATTTAAACACATTTTATGCTGCTTTTATGGTGTAAAACATGTCAAGATACATGGGCTTTTCTCTGGTATGGTTTTCATATTTTTTTTTCCCTTACGTTTATATCAAAAAGTATATTCAGAATCTTATAAACTTTTTGAAAATAGGCTCTTGGATTTATTAAAGTAAATAAGGATAAGAAAGTTCGCTTAGATATTATCCAACATGCTTCAATACCTTTATACATTATAAATACGTTTTTTTTTTACAATATGTTATCCTTTTACCAAGTTTTTGCTGCGATTTCGTGATATCGCATCGTGTTTTTACTGTGATTTTGCATAGTTAACCAGATGATATTGCATACTATTACATGAATATAATCACTGAATTTTAGGATGGATGACTTGTTTAGAAGCAATAATAAGCCTTTGTTTTAAATACTGTTTTCATGGATATGGAATGTCTACCTGATCATGATGAAAAACAAACTAAAGGTTTGACTGGTCAACTTGGGATACTTCTATCTGTCGTCTATGTTTAATCATTAAAAGGACTGTTCAATAAATGATGTCCTTGGTGCTTGGAAAAAAAACACAAAAAAAGCTTTTTAAATAATTTAGTCTTCATAATTTCGCTTAAATATTCTATTTTAATTAAAACACATGTCCATAATATTTTTATCCAAATTATTATTGTTTTTATAACACAATTTTGAGGATTACCTTGCGTATACCGAATAAAGATAGATCCTATGATTTCTAGGACTTGTTTTCTCTTTCTGAAAGGTTTTTTGTGAAGTTTGAAAAATGAAACACGTAAAAGGGTGAAAGATCTGGTGAATATTGATGGAGTTACAAAACATTAATTTTCTGTTTATCTCCCAAACTCATTTACTTTTAAGGGCGTGTGGGTTTAAGCGCTGTCATGAAGAAATTTAATGTAATGAATTCCTGAATCTGGTTCCTTCCTCTCAAAAAGCTTTCGATTTCTTTTGCAAAAATGTTGCTTTCTAGACTCCTCTAGAAATTACACTGCTTCCCCGAATAAGAATTTTATCAAGAAAACCACTAATATTTATGTTTAAAAATGGAATTTAAAACTTGCTTTGTGCTCTTGCAGTTCTTTGTTCTTTTCAGACCTTTGCTGTTTTTTTCAAGTGCATTTTATTTGAAATTTGTTTTGAGGATTTAAAACAATTGATTCATGTTTCATTGTCTGTTTAAATATCAGACGAACGTTAAAAACTACAATTTCTGACTTTTTAAAATAATTATTTAGATTTTCTGTTACGCTGTTGTTCTCACTCATGTTTCAAAACATATGCTGCTAATTGAGTTCCAAACTTTTCAAATGGGAAATGTTTCTTTACAACAGAGTGAACTTCCCCCAAATGATGCCTATTAAATTTGTTATGTATCTGAAAAACAATAAAACATCTGAAAAATTTTTTCGAATTTTGGCAGACAGTTCATTGGTTGTTTTAATTTCTGGTAGCAAAGGACAGTGTCCATTTTTGATGCCCATTATATGATGTCTGTTCATTGAAGTCCACATGCACATGTGTCTATAAAACAGATATTGGTTGCTGTAAATTTCCAGTATTTCAGTGAATATTTCTTTGGAATTCTGAATAACTTTCACAGCAGCTTTAGCTAAATGTTTAATTTCACTCTAGTTTACTGATTCTTCACCATTCATTTCTAATGCAGTGTCTCGAATAGCCCTTGTTTTCTAGCCTATCACAATGTTATCAATTCAATGAAGATTAAATCATAAGAGAAAGTCAAGCTAAATGGCATACGATTGCTCTAGTGAATGTCAAAGAGTTCAGGATATTATTTATTGAACATCCCTCGTACAATATACAAAGTAATAAATTATATTTACAGATTTTTAAAAGATTTTTTCAGACTTATATCTGTTCGTACATGAAATGTTCACCATTATTAGTATTGATTACTAGTATTTTACCAAAACGATATAAAGTACATATGATACAAACAAAAATATGGATAACCAGATTAGAATGTATTTTTCCACATGCTTTGCTTGTAAATGATGCGAACAATAAAGCGTAATTTATTTACAAAATGGAAGAAAAATATATTTACATTATCACACTAACACTCACACGCACTTGCACACCTCTCTTTCACATATACTTGTAAGAAAAAAAATCAATAAACCTTATAACTTGACAGACAGACTGACAGACTAAATGTTTCTTTATAAAATTATCTCAGAAAACGATTTATTTTGTTGCCCTGTAATGTTCACTTGCACCGAATGCTCAGGTTAATCAATCCTCCGATCGCTTCTGGGGCTGTAGTCCCGGAACTTGTAGAAAGGCGATGATAACCATTAGAAAAAGCTTGACTGTCCCATCTGGATCGTAAGCTCACTCAGCTACGTCCACTTCACCAACATCATAACGTACTCTTAGATCGTAAGCTCACTCAGCTACGTCCACTTCACCAACATCATAACGCACGGTCTGCTCTTCCGTGACCAACATCAAAACGCTACAATTTACAGGACTCATAAATGTCTGATATGGCAACATATTATAATGGCAACTCTTAATGATATAATATTTAGATAAAGTATAAATGAAATATGTCTGTCTGAATAGTTCAACAAGTTATGATTAAAAGCATACATTGTATTGTAATTTCAAAACAATATGGCGACCACTTCCGGCTGTCACTTC
Source organism: Saccostrea cuccullata (assembly GCF_032062105.1). Lineage (NCBI taxonomy): Eukaryota > Metazoa > Mollusca > Bivalvia > Ostreida > Ostreidae > Saccostrea > Saccostrea cuccullata. Next base: position 15,852 of record NW_026938051.1, on the reverse strand, counting down.
CGCCCAATACATTTAAAGAATTCGCCAAAGAAAAATATCGAGCACAAAAATACACCTAAATAAACACTCAAAAGTGATACAAATAAAGTCATACAATATTCTATCGACAGTAAAAGAACTGGGTATTTAAACTCTCGCTACCGATACACTTGACTGACCACACAGGTAAGTTAGACAAGTGAATGTAAGCCAAGGTTATATTTAGGTTACTCGATAAACAAGAATACTTACAAAATACACTTAAAGAATAAATTCAAAAACACAAAATATACATACCACGGTCTGCTCTTCCGTGCCTTTGTTAATAGTTAGGTTCTGTACGTTGCATACTGCAAAATATACTGCCCCTGCAGTAAACTCGACTGCCCTCTAATGTACGTGTTACTCACACGGCAGCTCACCCGGGAATGTCCCAGCCAATTTTTAATCACGTGATTTTTGCAACGACAAAGAACTATGGGAAATCATTGTTACAGGCCGCAAAGCTAACCTGATACACAAGTGATTGTCACACACGTCCCCCCTTTTCAAGAAAATTGTCTACAATTTTTTCAACAACCTACAATCACTTGAAATCACTGAAACTAACAAAAAAAACTGAACATATTTACAAAAATTACCTCAACATACCTTTCATATATGTCTACACACGGCTCAAATAATCTGCTCCGACATTGTCACTGCCTTTGATGGCCACAATCCGGAAACGGTATTGTTGTAGAAGTAAGGCCCATCTCATCAATCGGGAATTCTCTGTTTTTGACTTATTCAAATAAGTGAGGGGCTGGTGGTCTGTTTCTAGGATGAACTCTCTACCGTAAAGATACTGGTGGAATTTCTATATACCCCAAACCACGGCTAAACATTCTTTCTCAATTACTGCATATGTCCTTTCTCTGCTCTGAAGTTTCCTGCTTGCATAAGCTGCTGGTAATTTTTCGTCACTTTCAGTTTGAAGTAGCACAGCTCCAATACCATTGTCAGACGCGTCAGTGCGTAGAATGAATGTCTGTGTGAAGTCAGGCAACTTGAGAATTGGTTTAGCACAGAGTAATTGCTTCAGTGTATCGAAAGCTAATTGTGTACTATCCGTCCACTTTACTTGGTTAGGTTGTCCCTTTTTCGTCAAATCTGTCAGTGGAATCGCTATAGTAGAAAAGTTTGGTATAAACTTTCTATAAAACCCTGCTAATCCTAAAAATGATCGAACTTGTTTCTTTGTCTGCGGGATAGGTGCCTTCTTGAGAGATTCAATCTTATCTAGTTCAGGCTGTAATCCTTTCTCTCCAATGACATGTCCTAGGCAATCAATTTCTGAATACGCAATGAAGCATTTTGATGGTCTAGCTGTTAATCCAGTATTGCGAAGACGAGTAAGTAGTTCAGATAGTACCTTCATATGTTGTTCCCAGGTATCTGTGAAAACCATGATGTCATCGATAAAGCTATCAACGTCATCCATGCCATGCAACAACTTTCTCATCAATCTGTTGAACGTTGCCGGCGCATTCACTAGCCCAAACGGCATCGTTGTGAACTGGAATAATCCACTTGGTGTTGTGAATGCTGTAAGTTGTCTACTTTCTTTCTCCATGGGTACTTGCCAGTATCCCTTACTAAGATCAATCTTGGAAACATATTTTTTCCCTGACATTTTCGCAAAGATACTTTCTGAGTTTGGCATTGGTTCTGAATCAAATACCGTAACGTTATTTAGTCTTCTGAAGTCCACGCAGAATCTATTTGACCCATCCTTCTTCTGTACAATGACTACAGGTGCACAATAAGGTGAAGATGATGGTTCTATGACTTTTAGCTGAAGCATCTTCTCAACTTCTTCTTTTATTGTCTTCTCTGTATGGAATGGAAGAGGATATTGCTTCACCCGAACTGGTTCTTTTGTTGTCAGTTCAATTTTGTGTTCCACCAAGTTTGTAGTACCAGGTTTATCAGTTAGAATATCCTTGAATGATTCCAGTAGCTTCCGTACCATCAGCTGTTGATCTGGCTTAATCCCACTTGATACGTTAATGTCTTTGTAAGTTTCTGTTTGTACTGACGGAGGTAATGAAATTGACATTTCGTTGTTATCCATGTTCCCCTCATCAATCAATGAAACAGAGCAAAGTGATAAAACTCCACATTGTTCGTCATCTCTGTCAACGTACTTCTTTAACAAGTTTACGTGTAGGGTTTTAATCTTTCCTTCAACATCAACTTTGTAGTCCATCTCCCCCATCTTCTCTACAATCTTATAGGGTCCTTTCCATTGCATAAGGAGTTTATTTGCCTTGGTTGGTAACAGTATCAATACTCTGTCTCCAGCTTTCATCTGTCTAGCTCTTGTTTTCTTATTGTAGTATTTTCGCTGTTTCCTCTGGGCTTTCTGTAACTGTTCATGAGCTATCTTACAGGTATCTTTCAGTCTTTCTCTAAGGTCAATAACATATTCGTAGGTGGATTTTACTTCTTCATCTGGTATATCTTCTGTCCATAATTCTTTCAGTATTTCCATTGGTCCCCGCACTTTGTGTCCATATAAGAGTTCAAAAGGTGAAAAACCTAAACTGTCTTGTGGTACCTCTCTGTAGGCGAATAACAAAGCATTCAAATATTTGTCCCAGTCTTTTGGTTTTTCCGTACACATCCTCTTTAGCATCTGCTTTAGAGTGCCATTGAATTTCTCAACAAGTCCATTACACATTGGGTGGTAAGGTGTAGTAGTTATTCTTTTCAACGATAGTAAACGACCGACTTCTTTCATTACATCTGATGAAAATTGTGATCCTTGATCGGTTAACATTTCTCTTGGAACTCCAACACGACTAAATACATCAACTAAAGCTTCCGCAACACGTTCTGTCTCTATACCAGATAATGCTACTGCTTCGGGATAACGAGTTGCATAGTCAATTATGGTCAAGATGTATTTGTTGCCTCTAGTGGTTCTTGGCTCTAGTGGTCCAACGATATCTACCGCAATACGCTGGAAAGGTTCAGAAATTACTGGCATCTGACCAAGTGGAACAGGAGGTATTCTTCCCTTTGGAATGGTTTTCTGACACACGTCACAAGAATTGCAAAATCGTTTGATGTCTGCTTGCACACCTGGCCAATAAAATTCTGATGTCACTCTGTCTGTAGTTTTCTTTATCCCTAGATGCCCTGCCATCAATGTTTCGTGCGCAAGTTTCATAACCATCGGTCGGTATTTCCTAGGTATGATCAGTTGCTGGAACGTTTTTCCATTGCACACTTTCGGACTGATGAAATCTCTGTACAACATTCCATTCTGTTCGTATATCTTGGTTGTTCTACCATCTCTATACGTCTTCACTGAGTTTTCTTGTGAAAATTTTCTTAACGTCTCCAGAGTTGAATCTGTTTGTTGTTCTTTCATGATTTCGCTTGGTGACACTTCTGTTAAAGCCTTGGGAACTCTTAGAGGTTTATAAGATGAAGGTTGTTTCTTTGACTGGCTTCGAGTTTGCACGGCAGTTGTTGTTCCATTAGACATAATCCATGATGTATCCGGATCCTCTGCTTTTCTTACTCCCTCGATATTTCCTAGGATCAAATCATAAGATGGATTGTCGAAACACCAGGCCATAACATTTCCTGAGAAGTAAGGTGTGTCCACATTTACTTCTGCGACATCTGCTTCAATCACACTACCATCTGCCAAAACACATTTTTGAATTTGCCCTGTCATCTGTTCTGGTTTAACTAGATCTCGTCGAATGACAGCACGACTGCAACCAGTGTCTCTAAGAACGTTCACTATTTTGTCTCCAATGCACCCTTTAACAATAGGCATTGATACTTCACTAATCGTCAAAGATTCAGTAACTTGTGGTAAGTTCTGTTTGTGTATCACCGATGATCCTTGACCTTGTCGACTGTTTCCAAATCGTTGATTTCCCTGGTTTTTATCCAATTGTTTGAAGCTAGATTGTTGTTTTGCTGAATTAAGATTAGGATTTTTGTTCTTTGTATTAGTTTCATTGTCATCAATAAATCGAACTGATTTGTTTTGAAGTGCTTTTCTTGAATAACAGTCAATAGCTTTGTGTCCAAATTTTCCGCACACAAAACATCCTTTCAGCGAAGTAGATGGAGACTGCAGTTTTTCCTTGAATTGAAATTGCCGATCATTTTGTGGTATCACACTCTGTGGTCTTCTGTCAAATCCTAATGGCTTTTGAGTTAGGAAAGAAGATTTACTTGCTCTGGCTTCTGCAAATTTATCAGCATACTGTGCCATTTCTTGGATTGTTGACGGACATCTTTCCTTTAGGAAAAGTGATAGTTCTTGAGAACAACACAATAAGAATTGCTCACGAAGAAACAAATCCTTCAGTTCATCATAGGATTTTGAAGTTTTGGAAAGTTCAATCCAGCGTTCCATATAATTGTTAAGTCTTGAGGAAAACTGTGAAAATGTCTCACTACCATCAGGCTTTGCTGTTCGAAACTTTTTACGAAAACCATCCTCTGTCATTTCAAAACGTTTGTAGAGAGCTTCTTTAAGTTCCTCGAAATTTAGTGCACTGTTCGGTGGAAGTCTTGCGAAAACATCTAACGCTTTTCCAGTCAAGAGAGCACTTAGGTGAGATCCCCAGTTATTGTAATTCCAACGTTGAGCTGTAGCGTATCTCTCGAATCTCTGGATATAAGCATCTATATTGTCTTTGGATTCATCAAATGCTGGAAGTTTAGGACCTTTTACAGGTTGATGAGTTTCCGTCAAATGAGTAGAATCAAGTGTTGATTTTTGAGATCTTTCTAAAGCAAAAGTCTGGAATTGATGATCCATTTCAAGTTCCTGGATTTTCCTTTTATGTTCAGAAAAGGCGAAAGTTTCTTTTTTCTCCTCCATATCAAGCTGATACTGACGTTCTTCACGTGCACGTTCACTGTGTTCCTTTTCCAGTTGAAGCTGAAATTCTCTTTCTTCACGTGCTTGTCTATCAGATCTTTCCTTTTCACGTTCATCACGCATCCTGGATTGTTCTTCCCGTACGAATTTTTGTAGCTCCTCGTCCTTCAGTCCCATCTTAGTACCCAGCTCCAGAAGTTTTTCCATTTCACCGATAGTAGACATTGTGACTTATACTAAAGAGAACCAGTATACCTTGTAAACAAGCAGCACCCAGTGTATTAGCTCCTCTCTTATTTACTTCTATCTAGCATACTTACCTCTAAACAATAAATGGGTGAACCATACTCTTTCTTACCTCTGAGTATAACATCAGCAATCTATCCTTGGACTAACTACTGACTAACCCTAACAATTTGAAAATTTTGAAAATTTACTTTAAATTTAACTTGGCAAACCTTCACAATTGGAACAATCTTAACTGATTTGGAGAGAGACAGGTCCTCAACTACCGCTGCCACCAAATGTAACGTGGTTGAGCCAGGCTTTCTCCAAATAACAATCAAGATAGTTCCAATTAACAAAATTTATTTACAAAATGGAAGAAAAATATATTTACATTATCACACTAACACTCACACGCACTTGCACACCTCTCTTTCACATATACTTGTAAGAAAAAAAATCAATAAACCTTATAACTTGACAGACAGACTGACAGACTAAATGTTTCTTTATAAAATTATCTCAGAAAACGATTTATTTTGTTGCCCTGTAATGTTCACTTGCACCGAATGCTCAGGTTAATCAATCCTCCGATCGCTTCTGGGGCTGTAGTCCCGGAACTTGTAGAAAGGCGATGATAACCATTAGAAAAAGCTTGACTGTCCCATCTGGATCGTAAGCTCACTCAGCTACGTCCACTTCACCAACATCATAACGTACTCTTAGATCGTAAGCTCACTCAGCTACGTCCACTTCACCAACATCATAACGCACGGTCTGCTCTTCCGTGACCAACATCAAAACGCTACAATTTACAGGACTCATAAATGTCTGATATGGCAACATATTATAATGGCAACTCTTAATGATATAATATTTAGATAAAGTATAAATGAAATATGTCTGTCTGAATAGTTCAACAAGTTATGATTAAAAGCATACATTGTATTGTAATTTCAAAACAATATGGCGACCACTTCCGGCTGTCACTTCCGCCCAATACATTTAAAGAATTCGCCAAAGAAAAATATCGAGCACAAAAATACACCTAAATAAACACTCAAAAGTGATACAAATAAAGTCATACAATATTCTATCGACAGTAAAAGAACTGGGTATTTAAACTCTCGCTACCGATACACTTGACTGACCACACAGGTAAGTTAGACAAGTGAATGTAAGCCAAGGTTATATTTAGGTTACTCGATAAACAAGAATACTTACAAAATACACTTAAAGAATAAATTCAAAAACACAAAATATACATACCACGGTCTGCTCTTCCGTGCCTTTGTTAATAGTTAGGTTCTGTACGTTGCATACTGCAAAATATACTGCCCCTGCAGTAAACTCGACTGCCCTCTAATGTACGTGTTACTCACACGGCAGCTCACCCGGGAATGTCCCAGCCAATTTTTAATCACGTGATTTTTGCAACGACAAAGAACTATGGGAAATCATTGTTACAGGCCGCAAAGCTAACCTGATACACAAGTGATTGTCACAAACCCCCCGCTCTGAGAAAAGATATTTCTCAATTCTAAAAGTTATATTGTTCATAATTATATTGTTTATATAATCTTTTTACAAATTTAATTCTGTATTTCATTGTTTTAATATTTTATTAATAATTTATTTTTCACTCATGTTTTTAAGATATGTGAAAACAAAAAAGAAAAAGCTGCACATATGATTCGAACTCTCTCCATAGCGCAGGGTTTGGTAAAAAATCGACCGATTTAACTACTACGCTATGAAGCATATGCATTATCGACGTCTGTCTTTGTGATTTAAATGAACGGGTTTGTTGAAGCGTAAATTTTTTCAGAAAATTTCGATTTTCATAAACAATGGGTTCTGATTCCATTTTTTGGTCGAATGAAATAGTTTCTAACACATTTACGTTTCCATCAGTTACACATGTAAGCGTTAACAAAGAATGGAGACTTGACCCTGTGGCTATCTTTGTACATATATAAAATATATAATTAACTTAGTTTCTTTTTAGGATTTCTTAGAAACATTTGTTTGTATCAACTGTCCTCAAGTTCTTCATACCACTTATATTACAGCTTTCTGTCCCAGAGGGTACTCCGTGTACATGCCTTTAGATATCACTAGATGTCTGCGGTATGAGGAGACACCGGCCCAGTATGAAGACGCAGCCAAAGCATGTCAACTGGAAGGCGCGGATATCATCAAGTTAGACTCAGCAGAAAAGTTCAATGTCTTCAAGGAATTCCTGGGTAAAAATGTGTTCAATTATTTTTCTTCCAAATGTACTTGGTCTCATTTAGAATATTTTTGCGTAGTAAATTTAATCTCCTGATGCTTAGGCTGGCGGAGGGTGTGACTGGTTAACAAAGGCTGACTTCTCCTCTTAAACCCCTGTTCCATCTCTGGAATTTCTAGGGTCAGCATTTTATGAACAGTTAACGGAGTTGTGTTGTTTTAAAAAATGACATCAAGTTTTTTTTAAATTTTCTTTTTTAATTTGCCTTTTTCATTGCATAATACATTGCTTACACTAACTTGAATTCAAGAGACTTTGATCTACGTATCATCCTAGTAAAATCACCAGTATTTTGGGTCTGAGAAGCTCGAAAGAAATACTGTAATTTATTCATTGAATAAAAATGCTATTCTGTCCCATTGTAAAACAGTGGGGTGACAGGAAAGAAAGAATGTTAGATATATGATCATTTTCTGAAAAAAAATATGAAAGTGATAATTTTCCTCTGGGAAAATGAATTTACGTGGCTGGATAAATCTTGATATTTTCCCTACAATCAGGCAGTAAATAAATTATAATGAAGGCCTCTCAAAGAACTTCTCAAAACTGACATTAAATCAAACAACGACTCATGGGAAAACAATATTGGATCAGAACATTGAATAAAGAGGATGTTCAGTTCTTTTTTTATTTCCCTAAAAGTGTAGCAGATTAAAAGAAGAATTTTTATGTTGCAGAAACTCGTAATATTTTTTTAAATGCAAAATTAATATATCAAATGTTCCGTTTTTTTAAAAAGGTAATTTTGATATTTACACAAAGAGGCAGGAATTTTCTTCAAAACAGCCATTTCCGATTTTTGTTTCAAAGAGGGCACACTTTTGAAAAACTCTCCTACCGAAAAGCTAAATGTGTACATTAAACAACACCGTAAAACCATCGTGTCCGAGATGGTCTAGTGGATATACTGGTGGGCTCCCGGGACTTCCGGTTTGCTGTCAGCTGCAGGGATTGATTTCATGGAGCTGATAGTAAGTTTTTTTTTGTTTAAATGTAAGTAGTAAGCTTCTAAAGAGGAGCTCAGATGATTTGGTGTATATAATTTACTGTACATATAAGACATTGCAAGCTGTTTAATTCTATTATTTTCTTTAACTGTGAGTCAATAAACGCAGGATGGCTGCCACGTTGAGTGGCGGCCATGAGGGCGGATCTCAAAATAACACAAAGTGAAAAAATTTTACTGTCGTAAAAACACAATAACTGTAGATGTTTTAGATAATGGACAGATTTAACCTGATAATATTATCAAATTTGTGTATGAGCATTGTGGAGTGGGGTCAATGTTCGCTTGTGTTCCTAGATCTGGGAACTTGTAAGAAATCACACTGGACAGAAGGGCTACTATACAATATCTCTTGGAAGATATTAAAGGTACTTGGACACAGATTTGGGGGTAATTTTTTCTGTATAATATTACGACTTGTATATTTTAATAGCATTTCACACAAAAATTAATTAAAAATCTTTTTTCCTTTAAAAGTTATTAAAACTTTAAATTTTTTGGCGGGTTTGATTGACACATCCTTGCACTTTCACAAATTTTAAGTTTACTCGTAATACTTGGTGAAAGAGGCAATCTTGTTGTGTATAAAAGAAAAATTTAAATACTATAATCCAGAAAAATCAGAGTAGACATGTTCGAAGCAAAACAAACACACAATATATTCTCAGTCCGTGCAGTTGTGGTGAGCAGACTTTGACGGCTGAACGCAACCGGTGAATTGTAAACCATCAACAATAACAGAGTTCGTACCCCGTTTACAAAAACTGTGTACATAACACGAGTGTGATCGATTTGTACACAAGAACAAGATTTAGTTCGGAATGACAATACTTGTGAAGGAATTTTGCTTTGTAACATTTCTACTCTGAAAAAAAAAATATTTTTATGGATTAAAGTTTTAATATTTCTCATTAATACATTAAAAAGATTGCCACTTTACCGAAGGATTAAGAATAAAGTTAAAATTTGTGAAGGTACAAGGATGTGTCAATCAAACCCGCCAAAAAATTGAAGTTTTAATAACTTTCAAATGAAAAAATATTTTTAACTAATTTTTGTGTGAAATGCTTTTAACCTATATAATTCATGATATTATACAGAAAATATTAACTTCAAATCTGTGTCTAAGTACCTTTAAGATTGGAAATAAAACATTTCAGTCATGAGAAATAGTGCAAAATTCCATATTGGTTTGTTTTCTTTATCTTCCTGCATACATCGAGGAACAAGAAATAGAAGACATATTATCGTCTATGAAAATAGAAATTCTATCTCCAATCAAAAGGCGTTACTACCCGGGAACAAATAAAGCAGATGGTACTAAGTATGTGAAAGTAAAATTACCACCAAATATTCCTTCTTTTCCATATACCATAAAATTCAGAAAAGAATATTACAGAGTTATTCACAATGGGCAGATGAAAGTGTGTAGTTTGTGCTATTCAAGCGATCATCTATTCAGAGAGTGTCCTGAATTTATTTGTTTTCAATGTAAAAAACAAGATAATTACGCTAGAACCTGCACTTTGAGAAGGTGTCCTAATTACCTTGAATAGGGTGACGAGTGTTGTACGGGTTGAGTAATCACGAATCAGACGCAGACGATAGACCGTCAGAAGAGGTGAATAGGGAGGACGATCGCGAGAATAGATCACAACGAGAGGTAATCCCTGTTGAGAATCTGCTAGGCTAGATATTTGGACTGACGCCGTCGCAGAATCCCTGGACGACCATTAATAATTCATGTCTGGAGATTAAGTCCCAACTTCGGTCGACTATAGCAAGAATTATTCACCTAGACCACACTCCCGTTCGCTTCAATTAAGTCATTTAGCTGTTTATTTGATTGCCTATCACTATTATTTCTACATAACTTACCGTTTAGGCATGTAAATCCGAACATAAAAATAGTCACTGAAATCTCAGTTCAAAATATGGCTCCCGTGACGAAATTGTTTACCTCCTCGAATAAAAGAGTTCCTATAGTCTGTTTTACCCTATGTGATGTTCAATAGCCACAGTAGACTTGGTTCAGAATCACATTGGTAAAACTGAATCAAGTCTTTGTCTTATTTATTTGTCAGAAGTTGAAGATATAACACACCTTTTTATTGACTGAACGGAATTGAAGGATTTTAAACGCAGTTTTGTTGTTTATTATTTAGAAACTTTAATGAAACATGTAGATGTTAAAATATTTAATACTTAAGAATTTGATACAAAAAAAATTTCCTCTTTGTCAAAGGGCGTAAAGAATGTTAATACTTTTTTTTAATTTCTTTTTATTTCTGTGTAGACTTAGTATTTTTAAAAGAAGACAAATGTTCATTTACAGTCAACAAAAGTTGGATATCACAAAATTTTGCAAATACACATTAAGTCAGTTTATTTCATATAATTATTATCCATTGTGTTTCAAGTAAAAAGAAAGGATGTATTGTCTAAATTATTTTTATACAAGAACCCTCTAGTATAAGAAACAGAGGGGGTGTTATTATTTATTTTATAATATTTCCGTTTTTGTTTTTCTAGTATTTGTGTCATGAATGTTTTTAAACAAATGAAATGTATATAATGATGATTATCAATAAAAGATAATTAAAAAAAAAACTGGTGGGCTCCTAACCAGTACTTTTACTAGAGAATGGGTTCGAGTGCTGTTATGGATTATTTTTCATATTTTTTCTTTATTTTTTTTTTTCATATGTAATAGAAGTCAATGAAATTATATATATTTTTGAAAGAGAGGGGGGAGAAAGAGAGTGTGTCAAGATGTATATTGAGTAATAACTATATATTACAAATGCAGGATTAACTTGTTTTCTTTGAGATGCTGTGACCTAAAACTTATCCTTTATTTAGTTTTGTCCTGGAAAATAAAGTTAAGTGTTCTTAGTAGCCAAAATTTGAATTGAATTAAATGAAATGTTTCGGATATAGCACTAACAGCATGAAAAATATTTCGTTTGATGTCTACAGTTGTATATCTTTCCAAATGCTGCTTTAGCCATTGTGCGTTTTGTTGTTCCAACTTTTTTCGTGCAAAATGACGAAAGTCCATGTATTTTGCTGTATAAAGCAGAAAATACCCGCCGTAAACATAGTCATCTACGTAGCTGTATCTATATTTATACATAACAGGGGTATTTAAATGTCCTTCTCGATATCTAAGGACTAATCAAAGTTTCTCCAAACCCTCTTTATGATAATTTTCTTTTCAAAATGCATGGATATTTTTTTATTTGCTTTGAATTATAAGAATGTAATTGATTTTAAAAAAAAATGCTTATTGATGTATTTTTTTATGAAACGTTAGTACATTTGAAATTAAACTACATGACAGGTTTATGAGTTTAACACACCCATGACTCATTTAAAGCACTCAAGAACATTTCTTACCATGCATGATCTGTAATGTGGTGCATATTTTTATTTGTGTGCGACCTAATTCTGGGTAGAGGGTTAAAATTCCAAAGAAATTTGAATTATGTGTCTCCTGAAAGAATTAGAGCCCCAATTAATTGTACCGACTGGAAAGTTACGAGTGATAGTCAAACTGAATTTATTGATCCCATAACTTGGTGATCAAATACAGAATCAAATTTCTAGGATATGAATATCGTTCTGATTATTGCTTATCGTTTTTGATTTTCCCTATGTACAAAGCTTGTCAAAAAGTTCGTAAGCAATGACGTTTTTGTTAAAATTAATGGTTCTATATATATCATTTGCATACCAAAACCTTTCTCATGAAAAACCAAGTCAGGCAGATTTCATTTTTAGTGATGTAACTTTATATTTTTCGTAAAAATCGTCTTTAAAGATCGCGGATAGTGCGCACGGACCAAAGTTAAAATGCCATAAACTTTGAATTAAAGTGTTTGGATGAAAATGATTATTTTTTATGTATAACAGGTCAAAGCTTAATAAAAATTATATGTAACACAAATAATGAGGCTATAATCATTTTATTATATCCTAAGGTCGAGAACCACGATATTTTTTATCAAAGAAAATATCGGTTTCTCATCGTATTCCCCATCACTGGACAATGTGATAGATACTTAACACTTGAACTGACGCAAAAAAAGATTATTTTTAAAAAACTTCTCTGGGCCTTTGTAAGTCCGGCCGACCATGTCATTTTTATATACGTGGGCTGTTCAATAAAAAATGTCCTGAACTGTATGACATACAATACAGATATCATATGACATTAAAATTGGCTTTCTCTCTGAACTTAATTTAAATGAATTTATAACAGTTCATGTGACAATTTTTCATCACATAGTTTCATTGTGAGAAGCTGGGAAACACGGGCTTTTCGAGACACTGCATTATAAATGAATAGTAAAGCCCCTTTCACAATTGGCGCACAAGCAGAAGCGACAAAATATTCGTGCGAACGAATAATTTTGTTTAGGATCGTAAACTGTTGCCAAAATAATCGCATATGAAAAAAAGTGTTCGTACGTAATTCGCACGATCTAGAGAGACTGTTGTGCATTTAATCCTGCGATATATCTTGCATCTATATACGACTGTTGTAGAATGAAAGCGAGTGTTGTAAAATAATGTGATAGGATTGCACGACTGATCAGCTAATCGGACGATTGAACGTGTGACAATACGATTGGACGTGCGGTGCTCGTGCGCTCATGCATTCCATAGTACGAAAGTTCGTGCGAGTCAGAGGGCCTAGTATGTATACTACCCGTTTCCGACGTTCTTCAGTTGGTTGACATAGTGAAGATGCTTATAATTATACATAGTATATATATATATATATATATATATATATATATATATATATATATATATATATATATATATATATATATATATATATATATATATATATATATATATATATATATATATATATATATATATATATATATATATATATATATATATAACCGACTTTGAGCTGTTAGCGGCATATCGTTACTGTTGACACTTGCTGGTTACATCGCCTTTTCTATGAAGTTAAGTAAAAGTTCAAGCTTTTATCAGGTTGTATGATTAGATATTTTTATTTCGAAGAATTAGAAAGCATTTGTGAAATAAATAAGTAAAGCAATTAAAAATTAATCATCATATACATTCTTTGTTTGCCACTAAGTGCTATGAGGTGTTTTTAAACTTGATGCCCCTAAATTTTTGCAGCACTTACTGGCACTGAGAAATAAGAAAGGGACGAAACTTCTCCAATCTTCTTTGAAACTCAATAAATATTCATTGAATTTAGAGTTATCTGATTATATAATGTTAATTAACAATTAGTTTGTGTTGTTATAGCTTAAACCTTTACTCATAAAAGTGTTAAAAAAAGAAGAAAAAAACACTATATCTAATAAAGTACACTGATTTTTTTTACATCTTAATTGATATCCTTCCCGTGGGAAGATAAAAATAAATAAAGACGTTGTTTAAATTCAATAATATGATAGGAATATAATAGTAAGGCCAGCAATCTTTGATTCTTTTGATCGATTACGAATGCAGCGTTCTTTTACCAACATTATTTTTAAGAGCGTATAGCTTTACGTTTATACAGATATATTTTCTAAAAATAATTAATTAAATGACATAGAACTACCTCTCTATTCATATTCTGATAAGAAATGTTTGAACAATTATCTATCAATACATGTACGCAGTTATAGTGACACATTGTATGAAGAAAAGTATTTTTCTTTGCTGATATACTTCTTGTTTACATGGCTCTCCTATTCTAAAAATAAACCAAAACAAACCTGAGTTACGGCCCGTTACGAATTAAGAAAAGGAGCGGATTTAACTAGGTGTATATGCAAAGTAAAAGTAATTGTATTCGGTAACATCTAAACCGCTGACATAAACCTAGTAGAATATAAAGGAATGTATGAAATAAAAGATGAATAATAGAGAACATTATTGAGGCCTCGGGAACATTAAGGTGCATATCCTATTTCATATTTTCATAGAAAATGAAAATAATAATAATAATATAAATGTAAGATTAGTTTAAACTTTCATATTTATAGTGTTTAAAGAGATTTATGCCATTTAATATTTTTTATCGAAATATATTTATTATTATTTTATTTATTTAATGTTTTGGAAGGTAATTTTTTATGTGTTCTTATAGGAATTCATTTTGTAAACAAAAAACTACGAGATTTAAATATAGATATGTAATGCAATGCTAGTACCTAGCGGTATATCGCCTCTTCATTCACTTATCCATTTGCCACATTTTTCATGTTAATGTTTTGGAAAAGCCATGTAAAAATAAAGTATCTGAGATTTAAAAAAATCTTAATTATTTTTATTTTAAAGGAAAAGGAATAAATATTTATTTCTGCAGAAATTAACAAAAGAAGACTTTTTTTAATGTTGTAAGATGTTTTAGTAACTTTGGAAAACATCTTTAAAAAACGAATATGAATACGAAAATCGTACATTTATAAAAAAAAAAAAAAAAGTATCCACGATTCTTGGCTTTGAATAAAATATTATGATGTGATCTAAGGTCCTGACGGGACTTCTTAACCAAGACGTAAGCGTAGGCAAATTCAAGATCAAAAATCCATAAAACAATACAAAACAGGAGCAGAGCAAACACGGACCTCCGAAACATCAGAGGTGGGATCGGGTCTCATGGAGTAATGAGCATCCCCTGCCAACTGCTTACACCCACCGTATGCTCCTTGTCATTGAGAATTAATTTTTTTTATAATTACAGTTATGTAACGGGGAATACAAGCACTTAGCGGCGAATCGTCTGTAAAGGCACTTTGCAGCATACATGTAGGAGGCATTTTCAATTAACGTAATTACTTACCACAATGAAGTTAAAATGTTTTGGAAAAGCCATGTAAAAAAAAACTTAAATTCGATATCTGCATTTTTATTATACATCTAATAAAGAAGCAATACATATTTATATTGGTTACAGTAAACGTTAACACAACTATAATGAAAAATGAATTAACGTTGTACTCAGAAAACTGCGAGAATTTAAATTGATATAAAGTTATGTCACGGAATGCAAGCACTTGGCGTCATATCGTTTGTGTGTGCACTTTGTGGCATAACGAGTATTTTAAATAAAATTGATAATTTACTTTATTATTCAAATAAAAGTCTACAGGAAGGAAAAACATGTAAACAATATTATATCTGCGATGAAAATTCGCATTATTGTTATAAGGGAAGAGTAATAAATTATTTTTCTATAGAATTTGACGACAACAAAAATTTGACGAGATTTGTTAGATAAAATATCAATAACCCTCTAAGTATTGATAACAATAATGTTGATACGAATACAGTATACTGATAACCTTTTAAAAAGTTTCCAAGATTCTGCCTTTGCTTGAAATATTATAATTCTAATCATTTTCTTTATTACCGTTTCTCTACAGAGAAAATGTCGGGATGTTTTTGAAGAAAATGTATATA